>NW_016170494.1:0-15722 GCF_001687245.7 Rhagoletis zephyria
AATTAACCTCTCTAAACAGGTGCAGTCATCAGCCTACTTAAACCTCTTTGATTTGCATATAAATTATTAATTAAATTAATTTACAACTTTTGAACTGGTGGCAACCCCTTTAAAATAATTTTTAAATAAAATCTTTAATCAAAACCTCTTCAATCAAAATCTCGATGCAACGGAAAATGCAAAGTACTTTTAAAATTTCGTTATAATTATAATTTCGTTTTTTTATAACGCGATCCTAACCGCCAACATATTTTGAATTGATGTTTTGTGGAACGACTTTACGTCATCCCTTGTCAAATTTGCTCTGGACACAAACTGATTTTCACGTTGTGCCATCTTCAGCGTAATTTTTCATTAAGAATTTTATACTTAGAGACTTTTGAGTGGACACTTCGTTATATAGAGGCTTTTGCTATCCGGACATTGACCATCAATATATTCCGATGGTTTTCATGGACTATATTCCTTCGTTGTACGAATATCTATGAAGCATTTTTGTATAGAAATTTAAGCAACAATGANAAATGAATGTATCTATGAAAATAATATGTAATTTCAGGCATAAACGCGCAACAATAGAAATCGCGGCAGCAGCATCAGCAACCGTAGTGGTGGTAGGTGCACACCAAAATACGAAAAACACATTTCTAGCAATTTTATCAGCAATTTTCTGCTAAACATATTTTTGTATGTGGCTTTGTCTATTGAGGTACATATATGTATATTTATGTATATAGGTATCAGTATGATTTATGCATAGTCAGCTGTAGATATGTGATAGCGTAATCAAGCCGCACAAATTTCGTCGCGTTTAATGTGGCAATAATGTGGCAACAACAGCAACAAAAGTATCAATATAAAATGCAACAGTGTCGCAAAGCCACCGCACATTGACTATGTACACACCATAAACACAAATGATGCGTGGCAAATACTTACACATAGTACATACATACATATGTACATATGTATGTACTACATAAATGCATACATAGTGAGTATAATACCATCGGCAACAAAACCAGCAAGGCAACAACGTTGTAACGACAACCCAGCTAAGTAACGGCGAACATACATACATACGCAATAGCTCCTCGAAAGCTTTTAGGGAATGATATACGATAGGAGGGAGGAGAATGAGAATGACAATATAAACTATGATTTGAAAATATACAGCGCAATTCAAGCAAGAGTCTTTCATCTCACGACAGTCTTTCTTAGGAGAATTGTCAATTCGGGTAACTAACTTGAAAGCTTTTGTTCTGTCTTGCGAAAGATTAATCGAAAGATGTGCAAACGAGGATGTCTTAGCGTTATTCTGTTTGCCTTTTAGTAATAAGTTTTCAAAAAACTAAATTAAATACATAAAAAATTTTTATATATCTTTTCATGCGAAAGCAATAAATCTAAAAATTACTAGAAAAAATAAAAAAAAAACGTTTAATTAAAATAAAAGCCCAAAAATCTCCTTAAAATTAAATGAATTAAAACAAAAATAAAAGCAATAAAAATTTAAGAAAAAAACATAAGAAAAGGAAAACTAATCGATCTAAATTGAATTTACTTTAAAACAAAGAAAGAATAAAGTCTTTACAAATTAATTAAAAATATACATTTTTTTTTTTTTTTTGTAAAACAATAAGATCTAGAAGTGAAAAAAATATAAAAAAAATAATAAAATAAATTGTAAAAACGGAAAACAAGTTCCTTAAAATTAAATTAAATTAAAAATAAAATTCATTTTGAAAAATAATAAAAGAAATAAAATATATTTTCTAAAAAATTTATTAAATAAAGATATGTATACACACATACATATCGTCGCCTGAAACGCATAAAGACGTAACAAACATCATCGTTGAAATGCAAAAAGTCATAACTACAAAAAATTCAAAATTTCCTTTTTGATTTATATGATGGATTTTATCGAATTACAACTCCCCACATCATTTTATGAAAAAAAAATAAATAAATTAAAATATCAGTCACGACTTTTTCCATTTCATTTACGATGTTGTTACGTCCTTTTGCATTTCAGGTGACGATATGGACGTATGTGCATTTTACTTTTTTTCTTCTTCTTTGGCCCTCCAACTGCCTAACCGATTTTGGCCGAGTCAACAAAGCAACCAATTCAAATAAGTCCCTAAATATTAAATTTAAAAATAGATATTTTTTTCTTTATAAAATAATAAAAGCTAAAAAAAATATAGAATAAAATAACACAAAAATTAAAGAAAAAGGACTAAAAAATGTGAATTAAATTTAAATATTTTTCTCTTTGTAAAAATAAAATCTAAAAATTAAGTTAATAAAAGAAAGAAAATTAAATTACTATAAAAGAAAAAGCTAAATTGTGTAAACGAAATCTAAAAAATATACCTCTTAAAATCAATAAAATCTAAAAACTAAATAAAATTTAATTAAATAAAGAAAAAATTTAACTAAAGAAAGAAAAACAAAATAAAAAATAAGTTTATAAAGATTAAAATGAAAACAAAAATAAATTTTTCCTTTTTAAAACAGATAAAATCTAAAAATCGAATTAAACAAAAATTTTATTTAATTAGGAAAAAAATACATGAAATAACTTTCTTAAAATTTGGTGGAATTATAAAAATTAATTTTTTTTAACAAAAAGATTTTAAAATTTACCGAAAAGTATAATGAAAAGAAATTTAAAAAATTAAATAAGTTCCTAAAAATTAGCTGAAATATTTTCTTAATTTCTTATTTTAAATCAATGAAATCTAAATCTTGCCAACTGTCTTTCAATTGGCTCACAAAATCTTTCAACTATCTCATATTACGTTCCAATTAGTCCCATTTAACATGTTAAATTAAAAAGAACATTTCGTAAAACACAATCCTACACATTGAACCTTTAGAGTTAATTTTGACGGTTGTTTGATTTTAAATAAAAATTAAAAAAAAAAATCAAAATCAATTTTTTTTGTTTAAATTTGTTTCGTGCGGGTTAGTTAGAGACTTCAAAATGTTTAGTTCGTATGCACTATTTACGTACGATGAGGCCTGATGGAAAATAACTTGTTTTTTTTTTGCGGCCAGACATGCCTGCAATTTTGATATATTTTCATCACTTTTAGTTTTATATATTTTTGAGAATTAACATTTTGAGAGCATTGGCGTGTCAAATGAAAACTGTTGGCTCTTTCTGATTGGCTGAAACAGAAAGCTTTCTGATACTGCACTGGGCTGGTTTTCAAACGAGTTAAATGATTTATTTGGCTAAATTTTCCAACATTAACTGCATGCGATTTAACTTGTTTATGAACATGTTTTGTTCATTTAACTGGGAACAGGGCATCTTCTAAGCACAGCTGTAGCACCTTTCAATTAGGAGTTGCTGCAATACAGGCGGCGGTTGATCATCTGCGTGAAGGAGTAGTCCTAAGTCACAACACCTCCAACTACTTATACATTCAGGCGTCATTCAAAGCATTTTATTCGTTCAAATGCAATTCAAAATCCCTAACCTTGATGGCTGAGCAGTTTGTTCCTCACTTGGTATGGATTCCGGAGCACCGGAATAAACCTGGAAACGGGAAGGCGGACGAACTCGCAATTGAGTGTACTTCCACTTTGGCAGCCCTAGAAGAGTTTCCACATGCCTCTCGCTACTTTACCTCTTAAACAATTCAGAAAGTCATAGCTGAGGGGCTTAGCCATGGCTATGGACTGGTTATCAAGCCATGTTGCTATCGGAAGGTAGACAGAGATGTTTGGGGTTCCGCGTAAGGACTTCTGCACACATTGGGTTTCGTCGCGGTCGTACCAGCACGAGTGACGCCGAATACTTAGGTCGTTCAAAAGTGGTAATTACGTATAAATCGTCAATAAAGTACTTGGAATGATACTGGATCATCGGAGAATGAAAATCTGCGAGGCCCCTTGAGGCTGTTTGATACAAAAAATGCTATACGCGCGGTGACCACAAATTCAACCGCTTGTCCACCAAAAAGAAGTGTTTGACGATATTCAGCGGTAATCCGAAGGAGTTTTTGCGAAACATGGACCCATCACACCAGACTAGAGACCAAGAAATAATCAAGCCAGCGGGTTTCTCCGAGTGAACGTTTACCAAAGAAAGCTAAGGTGGATCTGTCGGCCAACCAAGTCAATGTATCAGTTTTTCGAGATGTACGCGATGTTATTTACTGCCTACTACCCTTCTGGAAAAGGGTAAACCATTTACCGTCGAATACAGAGCTTTTGCGCTGACTCGATATTGATTTAATGAAGGACGATGCATTTGGCGAAGATAAAAGTACGGGTCCATCAAAGCAATTTACGTGTGCAAAGGCTTGTAGTCACCATAGATTGGGCTACGAACTGTTACCCCATCCAGCACATTCTCCCAATTTAACAACCTGAGACTATATTCTGTTTCTAAACTGGAAAAAATTGCTGGTCGGTAATAGATTTTGTCGAATGAAGAGATCATCACTCAACTGAATTCTTATTTGGAAGAAGTAAAAAAATTAGAAAAAGTTGGCGACATAGCATGAAAAGTTTCGCTAACATGCATCCTTCCAGAAACCAAAAGGCACCTGCAGGCAGTTAGTTAATGACACCAGGCTACTCCTGTAACGTGAAACAGCCAAGATTACCAGAACGTCTAACAATAGGGCGCGCATATCGGTCCCCAAAGTTTGAATAGGAAACTATCGTTGTTGGTTTTATGGCACTGTAGGGCTTAAGGCAGAAGAAGATTACGGACCAATTTTATCTGAGATCTCGCAGGTGAAAATAAGAATTTCGACAAAGTCCACAGCTTCAAAAAAGTGAGCCTGTAACATCCAAAGTCTTCCGTGACAGCATATGGCATTACGACTCCCCCACATTTCAAAGTAATCTAACCTATGTTTTAAGCAGCGCAGCACTGTTCACTGTTTTAAAATTCATGCTACCATATAACTCAGCACGAAGTAGTTAACAATTCTGTGGCTCCACCCAAACGGTTAAGAAAACTACAAAAGCAACATACGGTACTAAAGTTGGTCGTATCTTTGTTTTTATACGAGTATTTAACTATTACTGTGCTGTCGTTGCTTTCAACACACTTTTCGGAGCATATGTAGCCTTTTTACTATCATTCCTACTTTCCTTAGCGAATTTTTATTGATGTCGTTGGCGGTGTTACTCCAAGCGTAACGGCAACTACGCCACAAAAGTGCTAACCAAATGACTAAAATCAATTATGAGCAGCGCGATATTGCCAACCTTGTCTTATCGCAGGAAGCGTTCGTGTGAAAACTTGAAGGAAGGCATATGTATGTACATAAATATATATGTATGTGTGATATTGTGTGGACTATTAAAATGTGTGAAGAGGAGTGGAGCGCATATGATGTAGAAGTGTCAGCCAGTGATGTTAGTTTCTTACCTTACTAAATTGTCTTACCAAATAAGGTAAGCTTAAACTTATACGGCAGAGAGATAATAACCTAAGCAGAAATTTTGTGACTCTTAAATTTAATAGCATCACGCCTTTAGATATAATTAATTACAGTCTAGAGTTTATTGAGAGATTTCGGTACCTTAATGATGTTCGCCACAATAAAGTGGTATACTTCTTCGGCGTCCTCATGTATAACTGGGGCACTGAAATTCTACCTCTCAGAACCACGGAATGTAGTCCTGTAGAATGATGCCCTCTTATAGAGGGCTGTGGAAATCGAGGAACTTAGGACATAGCTCAATCTGAAGCCTCAGCTGAATAGCAAATAAAACCATGGCATCAAATTTCGAATTCGGCTTGAATGCAAATGAGCGGACACCATCCAGAAGGGAATGGAGAAGTGGCCAAGAACTATTTGTACTCTGACCGGTCTAAGATGGACTGCGTTTTAGATGCAGGGGTATATTCCGAGGAACTTGGTTTCAAAAGGTCCCTACGGGCGGCTGACCATGATGCATACCATGATTTCATGCTGAGGTTCTGGGCATAAGTGAAGCCTGTAGGACAGTAAACAATACTGCTATTTACCAGTAAAGAAAGAACGGCTAATTTACTCAGATAGCCAGGCAGCACTCCCAGCTACATCGTCTAGCTGCAGCTAATCAATTGCCAGACAAAGAATGCAAAATGGAGCTACGCTCGTTGTCTCAGGCAATGTCCATCTCTCTATTTTGGGTTTCCGCTCATAAGAATATAGAAGGCAACAAGTGAGCAGACGAACTGCCCAAGGCGGTAGTTTAAATAAATCTGTAGCGGTTGTACTGCGATACCCCCCAGGTGAGACTTGCATAACTGAGCTCTTAGAGGCTCGTATATAAGGACGACTGCACTGAACAATTGCTCACTTGGAACGATGGCGGGTTCTACATCTNTGTCCATCTCTCTATTTTGGGTTTCCGCTCATAAGAATATAGAAGGCAACGAGTGAGCAGACGAATTGCCCAAGGCGGTAGCTTGTTTGGATGAATCTGTAGCGGTGGTATTGCGATACCACCCTGAAGAGGCTTGCATAACTGAGCTCTTAGAGGCTCGTATATAAGGACGGCTGCACTGAACAATTGCTCACTTGGAACGATGGCGGGTTCTACATCCGAGCCTTCGCTTTGGCTGGAGGAATCTAAAATTATTTCTAGGTTGCTTAAAAGACTTTAAGCAGTACCTGTTGAAGGCCCATCAATGTTGCTTGATATACTACTGAACCGTTTAGCGCTTGAAGCTAAAAGCCGGTTATTGTTCGGACCCTGGTTAGACAGACTTAGAGNTGTTGAAGGCCCATCAATGTTGCTTGATATACTACTGAACCGTTTAGCGCCTGAAACTAAAAGCCGGTTATTGTTCGCACCCTGGTTAGACAGACTTAGATCCATTTCAACAATATTAGAGTGGACCCCTTGCCCATGTACACATTCGCATTTGCAAAACATTCGTATCATTTGATGCGAATGTCGAATGCAAATGTGTAAAATGATGCGAATTCGTTAGGCGAATGCAAATATTCGCAACATCCCTGTTTTAAGCTATTCATCACAGTCNCCATTTCAACAATATTAGAGTGGACCCCTTGCCCATGTACACATTCGCATTTGCAAAACATTCGTATCATTTGATGCGAATGTCGAATGCAAATGTGTAAAATGGTGCGAATTCGTCAGGCGAATGCAAATATTCGCAACATCCCTGCTATAAGCTATTCATCACAGTCATCAATGCTTGAAGGAGTTCAAATGAATGTCTTCAAATGGCGCTGATGTAACTCACACATTTACATACATATGCACAGAGTTGTGTATATAAGTATATACTAAATGAGTGTGCATGGAAGTAAAGAAAGTGTATGTATATACATATGTACATATGTATGTATGTAAGTATACATTTATAATATTACTGCTTATGAAGGCTGACATTAAGTTAATAATCTGCCATAACATACGGCTAAGATTAGCATTATTTTAAGACTGTGTGTAAGCACTGTGAAAAATATGCCAGAGCCACCCGTATTAGAGTAGTAAGTAGCAAGAAAAGTTCATTAAATAAATTTGTAAATTTTCTTGCTGAAGCTATTAAATAGTGCGTAAATTTCGAAAGAATTTCCTCAATTTTCAGAGGATTATACAAAACTATTATTTTCTTTCCTCAACCCCTTTTCATTCAACCAAAATTTATTTCAACTGCCAGCTTAAAATTTTCATGTGCAATGCTATCATTGCGATATTACGCGCTTCGAATATATTTGTTTTAATCGCGAGCGCTATGCGTGGCTGCATTTTCATAAGAGTGGATATGTATATGTAAGAAAAATGCAATCACAATCGTAAACGTAAATGTGATCGTAATCGCAGACAGCGTTATTTGTTATTCAACTCAGTCACTGTCATTTTTATTGAGAAGTGCCTGTTACGCCATTCCACCAAAAAAAAATCAGTTGGGATTTATAGCCATCATTTTCAGGACATCAATTCTTAAGTTATCTGCATACCAAATGAAAATCCATCCATTTCTAAAACGCATCGTTTTCTTCTCTTTATTTTCTCTTTATTTGCTAGTCTTTGTCATATCCTTTACGTTACGCTGACAATCTGTCGCTTCAGTGGCAGTCTGTGGAATGTAAAATGCCTTTTTGTTTGCTAACCAACGCAAGGAATGGCCGTAGTGTGAAAGTAGAGTTTCTAAGTGTGCATGTATATAGGTATACATTTTTATTGATATAATTCATTTGCTTAAATAATTTTACTGCAATCCTTTGGAGAATTATTAAACTAGGAAATTATAGAGATTAAGAAAATGTTTGAGGCAAGGAATTAAGGCCGAGGCGAGACGCAATAGGCGGTGAGCCGCGTGGCCACTTCAATAGTTTTTCATACATATGTTTTAATTTTAAGCCGCTCAGCGCTCAGCCGCTCATTGCGTAGCCTCGGCCTAAGACAAATTTTGCATTCATCGATACCTCTTCTATGTAGCATTTTTATTTCAGTGTAGGGTCAAGATAGCCGCTCTTTTATAATTACGAGCGTAGTTTGACAGGTTAGTGTATTTTTGAATACAGCATATGTATATTTTCGGCAAAAACATCGTTTTATTCATCCTCATGGTCTTCTTTAAGCTCAAAATAACACCCTTTAAAATTCGTTTAACTCTTGCAAATCAACATCCTGTAAATAGGCACTTGTTTTATCTGGCCGGCACCCTTGTCACCGAGCAACTTCTTTAGGTTTTGAATCACGTAAAAATCGCATAGGGCTAGACAGATAGATAGATTTGAATAAACACTGCGACCAGTATGTCTATTGTGCACTCAGCTTATCGCAGTACCTCAACTAGCCCTAAAGACTCTAGAAATTTCAGAACTGATCCCGGAGGTAGAGAGTGTATGTGGTCTTCTCTTGGTCATAAATGCCCTGTGCTCTTCTCTCTTCTAGGTGCGACGGCCTGAATCTCAGGGAAGAGATGTAATGGGATCTCCATGACAGCGTTACAGAAACGACATAGGTCACTAGACCAGACTCCTGAATCATACAAGTGCCCTCTTCACCGGCAGTGGCCCATCAAAATACCTGTAATGGTCCTTGGTATCTTTTTAAGGAGGCCTAAGGCTTTTGGTATTACGCTAAGTGCAGTTTCCTTAGCCTCAGTCGCCTAGACAGCTGTGGAGTGAGCTCTCGCAACGACTTGCACGTCACGCCACTCAGCCTCCTTGCTGTCTGTCGTCTTCTGCCACCGCTGTCTCACCGTGACGATGCTATACTTGTAGTTAACAGTGAATCCCGCTCCCTTGACTCTTTAGCGATTACCAGAGTAAGTCTGAGCCCGCTGCAGAAGATTACCTTCCAGGCAGTGGCATGGACGCCCTCGTTCTAGGCCTGCAAAGGCCCCAACGCCTACTTATCCGATTTATCGACGCTTCTCGGAAGAAAAACCGAAATATTTTGCACTGGCGGGATATCGTCTCCTCTCTTCCTCCATCACGGGCCCCTTCCAACCCTCACGGCAGTCTGCAAGGAGCATACCTGACCGGAATTATATCACCAGCGGATGCTTTCACTCTGTGAGGACCTCGTCCATAATGGCATCCTGAAGTCTAGTCAAGGCCTCCGAGCACAGGGCAGGCTCGCTTCGATGTCACTGTTGATGTTGCTGATCTGGTACCTATGGGTTCCCCGCTTCTCCGTCAATTGGCGGACGCTTGTCTTCGCTGCTGCTGTTGTTCTCCGCCTCTTACCTTGTGTCTCCCAGCCTAATTCCGGTGGCACTGACGAGATGCGTCTGGGAGACTTTCCGTGCTGACCTAGTGACTACTTGCCGTGTCTGCTGCAGGAACTGTGCCTGCTCCTGGAACGCCTCCGGCTCCTCGACCGCCGTCTACTTACAGTGTCTGCTCTCCGCCTCCTACTGGGTCTGCCACTTCGTTCGTACGACTGCCTGCCCGAGAAGGCGAGCTTAGTAGTCAAAGTACTTGAAGGGGGTCTCAACAGATCCTCAGCGATAGCGCCCCATTGCGCGGCAAAGCCACCGTTACTCCTCGATGCGGCCCGGTGTCGAAGAGACGCCGGTAAAATACAGCCGGTTTATTCTCTTCTGACTGCAAACCGTCCAATGGGCACGTTGTCGCATCACTCCCTGGATTAAGACAAGCTCTCCACAATGCGTCAAACCAGAGAAGAGGCTAGTCGAGAGAAGAGAATGCGAAGAGCTGGAAATGCTAGTCGATAGGAGAAACGATCAAACATTGCACCAGAAAGCTAGAAAATTTATAGAAGATTTTCAATACCAGCTCATTTAGTGGCATGCAAGGTCTTTTCGAGCGTTTTGGGCCCACCGCCAAACGAAATGATTGGGCCTTATCGGTGTGGCCTTAGGCCTTGTAAGTCCTATATAGACCGATAAATCGCCCTACGTCAAATCTTGAAAAATGCCTGCGAGGAGCGGATCGACACTCATCTCCTCTTTCTTGATTTTAAAACCGCCTTTATAATTACAATATTTCTATTAGTCTGCTAGCTTTTTAGAAACAACTCCCAGATTTTATTTGCTTACATATTTCGCCTTTTTTATTGAATTAATCTTCAAGAAAATTTATTTTTAAAGTATTTTCAATTAATAAATATTTCGATTTTATTATTTTGAATGTTCTATTACTTAGTTACAATTTCGTCTTGCAAAGTATCCACAGCTAATGCGAAGTACTCTCATACGCCTGGTGGGTATAATTTATTATTGATTCACAATTGAGTGATATGCATTTCACTTTATTGTCACCTTGTATACATACATACATACATACATACATACATACTTAAGCACATGAATGCTTTTACGCACTGATGGCGCATTATGCCATAAATTTGTCATAAAATTACGTAACAGGCGAACGCAAAAAGCAAAAAGAATTGAATTACAAAAGGCGTCAGTGTTCATGTTTCCGAAAAACCATACACGCACGCATGTCATAAACATGAAAATACCGCCCACAGGTGTGTGTCGGAATATATGTACATATGTAGCTACAATCGGCATACATGTAAACATACAACGAACGCCGTGCTTCCTTCAATTACTCAATCGCCCGCAAGCCGATGGTTTTTTATGGCACCTTTATTTTCGGGACTGAATAAAAAACTGCGCGAAATTCAGATTCACACATACATACATATGTACGTACATACATTTTTATGAGCATAACACCCGCAAGCAGCCCATCGAGCCAAAAATTGGCGGCGAAGTCTGCAAGAGAAGGGAATTCCATTTAAACATAGGATTTAAATTTGAAAGAAATTTTGATCTGCAAAAAATTGTAAATTGTTTGCAAATTTTTCAATTTCGATATCAAAATAAACGAACTGTCGATGTATAACATTTACTATTTACACAGTTATTGCTGTTACCAATTTCGTGTAATATTCTTATTGTCGTCGGTATATTTATCGAAAACAACATTTTTAACTGTTTTATTATCGTTATTATTATCGCTATCGATGAATTTATTTCCGATAATTTTCAATACAAAAAAAGCAGTCTTGTTATCGTTTTCGTTATTACCGCTATCAATTTCATTGTTATTTTCTTCGACACATCCACCGAAAACAATATTTGTGTAGGTTTTGTTATCGTTATAATTACCGGTTTCGGATAAATTCAGATGATATTTTTATGTATGTTAATAACTCGGTATTGTTATCGCTTTCGGTATTGTTATAGCTTCCGATATTTTTAGCCTTTTCGATATTGTTAGATATTTTGTTTTCATTAAAAAATCGCAGTTTTTATCGTTATTACCGTTATAAATTTCATTAAATATTGTTATTGTCGGCGATATATTTCCCGAAAGCAACATATTTATCGCTTTTTATATCATTGCGATTATCGATATGAGTATCGCTTCAGATATCTTTAACATTTTCGATAATGATATATATATTTTTCTTTATAAAAATAGGTATTATTATCGCTATCGGAATTTCACTTAATATTTTGATTTTCGTCGATAAATTTATCGATAGATAACAACACTTTTATCGGTTTTGTTATAGTTATTCCTATTGCTTACGATATTTTAAAATTTTCGATAATTATCATCATCGGCAATGCTATCGGTATCAATATTAATATTATTAACCCGGCTTAAATACTCGCAAACATCTTTCAAGCTCTTTACTTTTTGCCTACTAGGTAAATGAAGCAATTTCAAGCAATTTCACCCAATCAGCCCTCGTCTTCTCTACAAGTTTTTTGTCTACCAGTTTTTGTCATTTTCACTTTCACTTTCATTGTTGTTTGTGCATTTTATGTTATGCCAGTAATATTTTTATACCCTTTCTCATTTTTTGCTTTCACTGACATCGCAATGGTTGAAACTGGGTGTCAGAAAGTGATAACAGCTGCCCCAAATTCACTAATGGTGGGGGGGAGGAAGTTTTTTTCTCCGAAATTATTGCTAAAATACCCACAACAGACCCTATACTCTTTACAAGAAAATATAAGTTCCCAGTGTGGAGACCCCCCAAGATAGGTAGCATCGAGCGGACAAAGTATTTGGGAGTAGTCTGGGCTAGTAAGCTGATGTGGAAGTGCACTGTTGAGTAAAGGGTGAAGAAGACCAGTAATGATGCTACACAGCAATAGTCAGACCAATACTGTTCTACAGCGCTTTGGTGTGGTGGAATGCCGCAAAAAAGTCATCATATCTCGGGAAAATGGAGAAGGTTCAGCGTCTTGCGGCACTGTGCATCACAGAAGCGCTGAGGTCCACTCCAACGGCTGCTCTTGAAATGATCCTCAGTTTCCCGTGCTGCTAAGTCCGCAAGTAGATTGACGGCCATAGCAGAATTCAACTCGGAACCTTTGGGCACAGCTCAATTGGGCCGGGAAACACAGGCAGCACGGACTACATGGCATCTAAATTTAAGTGGAAACGAAGGTTTCGCACAACGATTGTGCAGCAGGGATGGCGCAAGGGAATGAAACCTAGCCGTAAAAATCCCTAAACATTTTCAGGGACGGCTCTGAAATGGCAACGGGAGTCGGTGCCGCGATTTACTGCCAGAAACTGAACGTCAGGCGGACAGATGCATGTAGGCTTTACGTGATAACCTGCCAAAAGGCTTTGAACACGGTGCCGGCATTTGGTACCACGGATTAATTTTTGCATTAACGTCAGACGGACAGTAAGGTTAGCTGACCATTGCAGCATACTTCAAGCAGAGGTTTTCGCAATAAGGATAACAGTAGAGCCATTGACAGGCTGCCCCGCCACAAGGTAATGAAATAGCAGATGAGACTGCCTAGAACGCTCCCAGTCTGACTCTCGACCAGAAACTACATTAGTATATCACTTCAACACTTCTACAACGAAATAGATGATAATATGATTAGGCAGTTCAGGGCTAGATGGAATGAGTTAACCACTTGCAAAACTACAAAAATTATGTGCGTTATGTTGCGGCCTTCGAAGGAAAACTGCAGAGTTATTACCAGATTGCTTACTGGGCATATTCGGTGCAAGAAGTGTTGTGAGCGGTAGACCAGAGAAAGCTTGGAGCATCTTCTCTGCCTATGTCCTGCACTGTCCAAAACACGACAGAGCAGGGAGAGGACATTTCAAAAGTTGAGCTTAAATTTCTACTTAAATTCGCAAAAAGAGTTGACATCCTTTGTAATGTCTACTTTAACGCGTAAAAACGAGCTCCAGCTGCCAACGTCAAGGACCTACCGGTCTATGTGCGACTCCACCATAGCCACGATAACCACAATTTTTCAGGCGGAGGCTAAAGCCATATTTCTACATGCGGCTACCGAAAAGAAACGAAAATATTTTTAAGCTATGGCCAGGCAGCGCTCAAGGCTCTCTGTTCATACGAATTTAGGTCATCACTAGTCCTTGAGTGCATTGGGAAACTTAACTCCCTTAGTAGGTAAAACAACATCCAGAGGGAAATGAGACGGCTAACGGCCCTAGCCCTTTCTGGAAGTAGTCTAATATTTTTAAGGAATAACTCAGGGAGGAGGAAAATGCACTAAGGGATCTAAACTGCCGTCGCTAAGTAGGACTGCGCCAGGCAAAGAGTCTACTGATAGGATACAACAATAACATATTCCGAGTCCTGATTAACCTCCCAAAGGAGAAACTAAGTATACTAACAAGTATCCTTACACGACACTTCATTAAGACTAAGAGGGCACCTATAAAAATAGTGATTTACTAAAAGTGGGTTTGCCTAAATTGTCGGTACCGAATACTTGGTACCCAATCCCTGAAAAAAAATTCAATACCCGATACCGATTCGATACATCAAAGTGATAGTAATCGAGCGACGAAAACATTCAGATCCAAATAATGTGGAGAATTTTATTTATTTTTGACCAAAAATTAATGCATGAAAATTCAACAATACCTATTCTATATGTGCATAATATTATTAGATACCAATTTTAATTATAAACTATGAGTTAATAGTTTGTTGTAAAGCTTTATAGAAAAACTGACCCTATATATATGATTACAAATGATATATGATAAATGTATTATGGTGGTTTCGTTTCTACCAAAAAATGTCGCCTTTTGATTTCCCCTTTCTCTTTTTGTGTTCGATTCTAAATTATAGGCAAAGGGTGAGAAAATTTTGTGTTCGTTTCTTAAAGTTTCACGCTCTAGCAAGGCAAAAAAGGCACATTCGCTGCGCGGTGGCGCTTTGTATGGGGAGATGGGTACCCTGAAAATCAGATAGTTGTTTAAAACGACAAAATTACACAAAGAGAATATCTCGAGCGCTAACCGCCAAAATAACGTAAGCGACTTTTTTTCAAAAAAAATTGTTTTTTTCTTTTGAAAACATGCCGTTTACGTTGTTTTGGCGGCTAGGGCTCGATCCTATCTCATTCCCAATCTAGCTCTAGAGGTATGAATAAAATTCTAGTCGAGTTAATATCTTCTTTTGATGATTCCTTCCTGTGTTTACTTAGCATTTCTAAAGCATTTTATTACGTTGATCATTAATTACCATCGTAGGCGCTCTAGCTCTCGAAAAGTGGATTTCTTTAACTCAAAAAAACTGTTTTCATACAATGCTATTAAAATCTGGAACCCAATTTCTTCGATAGCTTATCAATAGAGATAATGGAAACCCTAAAATTCAGTCGGTGCATTAATTTAAAATCTGTTTATTTTAATTTAATAAAATCAGAAAATGTTCAATTAAATATGCAAACATTGATATAAAACCTCAAGCAAGGATTCCAGCTGCATACATTATACACATGTTGCTAATAGTTGCTAGACTGTGGCCTAAACAAACAACCAATGATGATTAGGTTTGCCGACTTAAGAGCTCGAAGTAAATATAAGTAGATACATATTTGTATGCAAAATAAATCTTATTAAATGTCTGAATGTATAGACAAAACATTTATTGAAATTTAGTTATGCAAGTATGTGTGTATGTATGGGCATGCATGAGTAGTATTAAAAAATATCACATACACATGTCAACGTTTGATATACAAAATGGATTTCAAAATGCAAAATAAATGGAAAGTGGAAAATGTAAAATAAATATAAGTATGTACTCGTACATACATGAACGTTTAAGAGAATAGGCATAGGTATGTATGTATGTGTGTGCATTAGGGTGGTCCAAAAAAATGTATGTAAAACCAAAAGTAAAGTCGCAATTTGTATGCTCTCACCCCCTAGGATTGTTTTGAAATAAAAAATATTTAGAGGTCGCTCAAAGCGCTCAAAGTTTTC
>NW_016170495.1:0-4472 GCF_001687245.7 Rhagoletis zephyria
GCTTAACAGCGCTGAGCTAGCTGAAAAACACATTTTTGCGAATTTCTAGGAAACCAATGGAGCTACTAAATTGGTTTTAGTGGCGTTGAAGAACACCTAAAAGACACCTAATTCTAGCATATATCTGGAAAATTTAAAACCTAAATTTAACGATGGGTCAGCTAGGTTTACGTAAACCTAGCTGACCCACACATTTTTGCGAATTTCTCGGAAACCAAAGGAACACCTAAATTAATTTTGGAGGCCCTAATTAACACCTAAAAGACACCTAATTCCTATCTAATTTTTATTGATTTTTGGCGACTTGGGTCAGCTAGGTTTATGGACGTTTTAAAATTGTAACGGATCATTCCAGTTTGAAGTGGCTTATGAAGCAGACTGACCTTAGTGGTAGGTTGGCGCGGTGGGCACTAAAGCTCCAAAGCGCGAAAAAATACAAGACAAGCCCGCAAGATATCCAGATTTCCTGATGAGAGACAAGATTGTTTATCACCGGACAGAGTTCTATACTGGCGATCCAGACCAACAAGAGATCACCTGGAAGCTTTTTGTGCCTGNCTGATGAGAGACAAGATTGTTTATCACCGGACAGAGTTCTATACTGGCGATCCAGACCAACAAGAGATCACCTGGAAGCTTTTTGTGCCTGACGCACTAAGGCAACAGGTTTTATACAATTCGCACGATATTGGTACGTGTGATCATGGAGGTATAGCGAAAACGGCCGAAAAGATTCTAAGACATTTCTATTGGCCAGGACTGTTTAGCTCAGTAAGAGGTTATGTCTTAAGCTNAGTTCTATACTGGCGATCCAGACCAACAAGAGATCACCTGGAAGCTTTTTGTGCCTGACGCACTAAGGCAACAGGTTTTATACAATTCGCACGATATTGGTACGTGGGATCATGGAGGTATAGCGAAAACGGCCGAAAAGATTCTAAGACATTTCTATTGGCCAGGACTGTTTAGCTCAGTAAGAGGTTACGTGAAACCTGTAAAACCACAAAACACCCTACTAGAATTTTGAGACCTCCAATGGGGAATTTCGTACCCAGTGAGAGAATATTTCAAAGATTGTACATCGACCTTATAGGACCATTTCCCAGATCAAAAAACGGCCACTTTGGCATGTTAATAATCCTAGACCATTTGTCCAAGTTTACATTCCTATGTCCACTGAAAAGGTTTGCTACAGCTCCCATAATCAAGTTTCTAAAACAAAGCGTTTTTGATGTCTTTGGAATTCCAGAGATTTTAGTGAGAGATAATGGAAGTCAATTTCGATCAATTGCGTTTAAAAAATTCTATAAACTNTAGTGAGAGATAATGGAAGTCAATTTCGATCAATTGCGTTTAAAAAATTCCTTTCCAACTGCGGTATAAAACACGCAGCTCGCCCAAAGCCTACGTAAGGGCACGGGTCCGTGACCGCGTGGGAACTTCTTACTACATCTTACAAGACCACTCGGGTAAGCTTCTCGGTACCTTCCATGCGAAAGATATCCAAAAACTATAATTGAGCCCTACATTTCATCCAACAAAATGCAGTCAACCATTTTTTCCCCACAGCTTTTAAATACCTACTGACTTTCATCCTTTAAAACCTGCTTTGTGATGATTGCCTTGAAGGTATCTTCTTTTATAATTTTACCATACATGTTTCTTCTTGAACTATCTTATCTTCTTTTAAGAGCTCTAACTGAGCCTTTATATAATGCTTGACAAGCATAACACGATCAAGAGTCAAGGAAAAGGTAAAAACGTCACAAAGTACATAAATAACCGGCATTTCCGCTGATATTTCGTCGTCGACTTGTAAAGTGAAAAGTTTATGTTATAGAGAAGTTATTTTAAATCGCAAAATTTTTAACTAATCCACTTTCTCTATGGGCGGATTGTGACAAACTAAAGATCCCGAGTCATTCGAACTTATAAGCAGTGTTTATTTATTAAGATCCATGAGAATTTGTGGGAGAAAAGCCAAAAATAAGAATACCACATTCTTAACTGAAGTGGCTGCAACCACGTTTTCCGAACCTTGAGTTGAGAAAAGGCCTTTTTGGTCCCAATTCACCCCCTGAGTTTGGTAAGGATTCATGTTAAAGGAATTTTGCTTTTATCTGAGAGATTTTCTTTCGGTAGATGTATTATCGATTTTGTGGTTTGCGCACACTTGTGTAAATCTCAGCAGAATAAACAAACCGCCTGCTTTGCATATAGGAGTAATATGTTCTTCGCCGTAAATTGGACGTGGCGCAGCAGCCTCTCGGTTGGGCAAGGGTGAGTACATAAGATCTCTCGAGTAGCAAGTAGGGATGGAAACGAGAAAAAAAAAGTAAGTGCGCCTGGGCCCCACTAGAGAAGTGAAACTTACACACATCTGCTTTTGCTTAAGGTTATATTTTTTCACTTTTTTCTATCCAGATCCCTACCTCTACTCCTGTTCGTTTTATTAACATTCATGTTATTCTGTTTTTCCATTATATTCATTTTTATCTTTATACTCTATCGATAACAAAATCGATAAATATCTATAACAAAGTCGATAAATATCGATAGAATAATCGATAAATATCGATAACAAAATCGCTAAGTATCGATAGATATCGATAACAAAATTGATAAAAAATATCACAAAATAGTTAAAAATATCGGATACAAATTCGATAACAAATCGATAAAAGTATCGCATACAAATTCGATACCAAATCGATAAAAATATCGATAACAAAATCAATAAAAATATCGATAACAAAACCGATAAAAATATGGATTATTTTATCAATAAGTCTCGAGAATTCCGAAAATTTCTAAAACCCCAAAATAGTTCCCAGATTTAGTCTCTGTGTCTCTCTCTATATCTTTTCCCCTTCAATTAACTTTATTTTAATCTTTCTTTCCCTATCTTCGTCTTTTCTTTTATCGGTATCCTCATCCTCATCTTTGTTTTTACTTTTATGTTTATCATTTTCTTCATCTACATATTCCCCTTCACCTTTGCCGTTATATAAGTGAAGTGTTTAAATTTACCTTGGTCTTCATTTTTGCCTATAACTCTACGCATCTTTGTTTTTGTTTTTATTTTTACCTTTGCCTTTATCCTTTTCTTTATCTATGTACGTACTCACCTTTACTTTCATTCTTGTATTGGTGTTTTTGTAAGTTTTATTCTTTAACCTTTTATTAGAAATTTTTTGTTATATTAATACCATACACTAAAGAAGCACTTGTTTCAGCCCCAATAATTTCCGTTGCACCATTTTATTAGCAATTTTTTGTTAAATTAATAATAATTTCCGTTGCACCATTTCCGTTGCACCATTTCCGTTGCATCATTTCCGTTGCACCATTACCGTGTGCAATTTCCGTTGAATTTGCCAATTTACTCCCAACCAACCAACAGAAGTTTCACTTCAAAACAAGGAGACCACACTACATCTTAAAGCTTCAAATTTTGCATTCGGTCATTGGTGTCGCTCCTTCGCGCGATGTTCTCAGCAAATGTATGTACTCATGTATGTATGTACATATTAATATTTATATACGGAGTAAAATAGCAAGTTGTACGTCCGTCAATCCGCTTATGAGAACATATATTTGTGGTATGATCGAGTAGATTGTTTTTCTTCGTTTCTTTCGTTTTGATAAATTTTTTTTTACTTTCCACCATAGTTATTGTGTGCATCTCTCTCAATTTTTATTGTCTGTTTCCCCTCAGTGCATGATATTTTTTTTTTATATGTCCCTAAGTTGGTGGCAAAATCAATGAGCAAGAATTACGACATACCCGATGAACTAGACCAGCATGCACGCCCACTCTTGTGCCCTAACAAATGGTCCATGACAAAAGTTTTCGAAAACAAATTACAAAAAATTGTTTATTCTCACAAAATAAACCATCTCGTCATAAAGAAAAATATTTTATAAGTAGCTCTTGAAAAACCCCCATTTTTTTGAACCACGTTTTTTACAGAGAATTAAACAGGGATTACGATGGTATAATTTTAAATCCCCAATTTACTGGTCTTCACTATGCAAATCAACTTCAAAAAGTTCAACTGCTGATACAGTTAGCTTTAGGATAATTTTGACCATCTTATATATAGAAATATTAAACCCGTTTCTTTAGCTTTTAAACGACGTTAAGATGAAGTCTCTACGATGGGCAGAACTCGAGATATAACGATTTGAGGAAGTACATGATTAGTCAGAATCACGAAAAATTCAAACTTTGACAGATCATATCTCCAAAGAAAATAGCGAAAAAACAATCCTCGAACACGTGTTAGCTTAATTCATGTATTGAACATATAAAAAAAACTTTGGAGCCAATCGAAAGTGTGACACCAAATTTGGTGTCCGATATGAAAAAGAATGTCTCATATATATAAAACTAGATCGCCCTCACCCGCTTCGCTGAGTGTATGAAATTTTCTACGTGCTTCATGAGTAAAATTTATTTCAAGAAAACT
>NW_016170495.1:6381-15721 GCF_001687245.7 Rhagoletis zephyria
CTCACATTTTTTTTTTTAGTTGCTCGTAATTGCCAGAAGGTTTTTTCGAAAGAAAGTTTTGGGAAAACCGTCCGGGAAAGTCGCGAAATTGGAAAAATCTAAAATTAAATTTTTTTATGGAATTTTGTGTGCAATTCCTTCGATATGGCATTCGAATGGAAAAATAGAAAATTTTGAGTGGAAAACTCGGAAAAATCCGGAAGGCAATTTTTTTTTTCGACGAAATCTTGGAAATTTTCGGATAATTGTGAAATTCATTGGGAGCATGAATCAATTGGGAACAATTTTCTCCTATGTTTCATAACCGATTCGAATGGGTGCTGCTTTTTTGGAAAGGTGTTTAAAAGAATAAGTGCACAAAGTTTTAATTTTTCCGATAGGTGGCGCAGGGGTCGAGCTACGCTAAAAAATGCAGTTTGGTTCGTTAGTAGCCTTTTGCCTAGATTAGCATATAGGACCCATTTTTTCCGTTAAGTGGGCCAGGGACCGATCTATTCGAAAAAGTCTTATTTATGGACCGATTTGCTTGAAATTTGGCACGTAGGTAGCTTATTGGCTGGGTTAGCATACATATATGATATCGTCGTTTAAAGTACAAAACCTCGTATCAACAAAATGCAAAACCGCGTATCAAGATAATGCAAAACCGCGTATGTAAGGTTGCATCAATTATTTTCTACAGAGTAAAAACATTCATATTTCAAAATGGTTCTCATTTTTACAAAGCAATAGCATTACTGGCTAGTATATTTTAGGAGGAATGGATAAAGATTGAGCCAAGAGCTTGTGTGCAAATCCAATTTTTGGCAGAAAATGTCAGTTACGCAGTTTTGCAGAATGACGATACGCGGTTTTGTACTTTAAACGACGATATTTTTTTCTGATAGGTGAACCAGATATCGATCTATTCCAAAAAAATCTAGCAAAGTAACAAAGGGTGGTAGAACCTTCCACTTAGGTTTTGATTAAAGCTAAAAATTTCGAACACTATCCTTGCAAATTCGTGCACCTTTGCTTGATGGTCACTTATAGTCATTTGTTGAGCAGGAATAAGTCGTCGTTTAAAGTGCAAAACTGCGTATCAGCAAAAAGCAAAACCGCGTATGTGAAGTTGTAAAAATTATTTTCTAGAGCGTAAAAACACTCATATTTCAAAATGGTTCTCTTTTTTATAAACCAATCGCATTTCTGGCTAGTATATTTCAGGACGAATAGATAAGAATTGAGCCAAGAGCTTGTGTGAGCAAATCCAATTTTTGGCAGCCAATGTCAGTTACGCGGTTTTGTACTTTAAACGACGAACTGATTTTGGGAAGTTTGAGTACCTACCGCAATTAAGCAAAAGGTGATAGAACCTTCTACTTAGGCTTAAATTAAGGCTTGGTCTTCTGACCTCAATTCCTGAAAATACCATTCCTTCACCTTCACCCTAAGGTCACCTATAGTCATTTATTGAAAAATAAATGAGTATAGGTGACCATCAGGGCAAGGTGCAGGAAGAGTACTTTCAGGGATAGTAGTCTGTAGTTCTAGCATTTATTTAAGCCTAAGTGGAAGGTTCTATCACCTTTTGTGTCATTGCTAGAGCTTTTCAAATATTGCAAAAAACACGATTTTTTGACACCTTCCCCACATTTTTCTCAAAATCTGGAGCTGATGGTAACTTTATACTTACGGATTTTTAATCAGCTTTAAAACAGCTTTAACATTTGCCACACCAAAAGCAGTGTTGCCCTGTGTAACCTACACTAATTATATAAAGAGAAGCTCCTTTTTTAAGTTCCTTCTTTTTATAAGAGGTGATCTCGCGAACGGCTGTACCGATTTTTTGAAATTTTGGACACCTACTGCAGACTTTCGATATACTAAGGGAACGTGGCATCACCGATACATATCGAATTTTTCATACCGTATATCTCCAAGCATATTGAAACTTTTACACCCAAAATACGGTGTTTTTTTTCTTGTTCATGATACATTTTTTTTTTTATATTTTTTATAGAATTATAGTTCATTTTGCATCAAATGGCACTAAATTTTGAGTATGCAGTTTTGTAGTTCACTCAATTTCAGTTTCATAAAGTTCAAGTTTTTGAGAATTTTTTTCCCTGATGATGTTGCGCATTTTCTCCGTATAACGAATGCGTGATAGTTTTTTTGTATGAAAAAAATGCCGAAGACTGTCAGTATGTAAAAGACTTATTCTGGTGGCTTAACTCCTCCTAAACGACCGAAACGATTTTAATGATAATTTTTATTTATGTTTCAATAAAAAAATTAATTTTGGGCGGGACGAAGTTCGCCGGGTCTGCTAGTTTTTCATAAAAAACAAAATCGTGGTACAAAGCTCAATAACACAATTGAAATAAGTCTCGTTAAGATTTTTTTGTATTGACATGATCAAATTTAATAGTATCTAGTAGTATAGTAATTAAAGTAAACAATGCACTAAACACTCTTTCTAAATTGACTAAGGAGCGTGGTACGCAGAAATACTTGACTTCAACACCATCAAATTAAAGGATCTTCTTTTCCTGTGTATAAACGGTAGCTGTAAATAGTTCTCCCTTTCTAAATAGCTGCATTATTCTTGTACGGTCGCTGCTTTATCTACCCATAATTTGGCTATCAACATCACTACATATGTAAACTGGAATCAGCATCAGAGCCGTTGGCGATTTCCTCAAAGGATTGCCAGATATCGTGGTTACATCGCTCTTCAATACAAGCCTTCACTAAAGTTCGGCCTTTTTCATATTCAACTAGTTTATCCATGCTAACTGATTTATATTTTCGAATTAGTTCATCATCAACCCAGTTTTTAGCTGTATTGATGGCAGAAAAAAACGAGTTTTGAAACGCGTGATCACAAAATATTGCAACAATGAAGCATTACGGGGCGATTCGGGAAGCGGGAAGATATGTAAGCATGCATTATAGTTCGATTTTCATCACATTTTTTAATAAAAATACATCAACCACGATCTTTTGATTAGTGGCGTTCATTGTTGTTTATCTTTTGTCTTTCTGATGTTTCTCCTATGGACGTAACTTGACTTCGCTATGAAGAGAAACAGAATTTTCCCATCAAAAAATATTTATTTTCAAGAATTCTATAACATTTCTACGAAAAATTGTTTTTTTCCAAATAAAATACATGGAAAACTTTGAGGGCTGTGAGCCACCTAAATATTTTTTGACTGACATAAAACTTTGTTAGTCACGACCTTAGGCTATTCGCACATTTCTAGTGGGCGAGACAAATAATACAAACACTTTTATTTGTCTACGTATAATTAAGGGGGTCACCCAACATACCGATACCGACCTATTCCAAAAAAATCTAGCAAAGTAACAAAGGGTGGTAGAACCTTCCACTTAGGTTTTGATTAAAGCTAAAAATTTCGAATACTATCCTTGCAAATTCGTGCACCTTTGCTTGATGGTCACTTATAGTCATTTGTTGAGCAGGAATAACTCGTAATGCAAAACCGCGTACATGATTTTGCATAAATTATTTTCCAGAGAGTAAAAACACTCATACATATTTCAAAATGGTTTTCTTTTTTATAAAGCAATCGCATTTCTAGGTAGTATATTTCAGGACGAATGGATAAGGATTGAGCCAAGAGCTTATGTGAGCAAATCCAATTTTTAGCAGCAAATAGTTGTGTTTGTTTACAAATTATCCAGTAACTTGCCAACAACTCTACAGTAACTTTATTTCTAATAATTCGCCCTCATAGAAAAAATTAACAAAAAAGTACGCGAACGCTTTTCCAGTAATAATTTGCAAGTTTCATGAGCAGCTGATAAATTGGTTGTTTATTCGCAGTATATTCATAATAAAACAATATATTTTATATTCAAATATGTTTATTTTGTGAATTTCCACAATAAAAAGCCACAAACAGTTTCCTTATTAGTTTAATTTTCATCCAGCAACATGCGATCAGCTGTTTTTCGTACTGGTAAATTCTTACAAGTTAAAATTTATCCAGTAAAATCCAGTTACGCGGTTTTGTACTTTAAACGACGATATGTACATATACTATTTGCCATAGACAGGCCCGTTGAGATGGAGGGCGAAGGGGGTGAATCCCCCCGGGCTCGGGCTTCTTAAGGGTTCGAAATATCATAACCCTAACTTGTTACTATTTTCTTACAATGTGATTGCTCCTTCGTTATAGGCTTATATTATAAATATATTCCGATTCGTGCTGATGGTTTCTGACTCTATAAATTAAATTAAATTATCATATGGCTCAAAACGCGGACTGTTACAATACGTTTTGGCTTATTACAGTGCTTTTCAAATACCGCTGAAAATCGCTAGAATAAAACTTTCTGATAGCTTTTTTTCTTTTTTCTGAAAGCATAAGTATGTGGCAATATTTAATATACTAGTGAACCCGCATGGCGTTAAATTTTTTAAACAGGTGAAACCCTATTCAAAAACTTCTAAAAATATTCCTAATGATTAATCTAAACCATTTCTCAATAATGAGAGTTCTTTAAATTTCCCTGTAACTTCAATAAATAAAACCTGTGCACATCTATGTAGAATCCCAGTTCTTTAATTTGACTTCTCATTTTGGAAATTCGAAATAACGTTGCAGATGTGATGACCTTCAAAAAAAAATAGATGGCAATAGTTCCTCATGGAAGCCACCTTGGTCCGATTGGTTGCGATATTCATTAATGATATTTCTTCTATAATAAAACATTCAAAAATTTTAATGTATGCCGATGATGTGAAACTTTTTAAAACATTGTCCTCTATCGAAGAAAGGTCTTTGTTACAAGCGGATCTGAACAACGTGGTTAGTTGGTGTAATACAAACTATATGCCACTAAACCTTCAAAAATGTAAAGTTATGTGTTTCTCTCGGAGGGCTGTTCAACCAGCTGTTTATTCAATATCAAATTATAATCTGGAGCAGGTATCCAATTTTGTCGATCTTGGTATCACAATGGATTCCAAACTCAATTTCAACCATCATATTAATGTTACAGTCAATAAAGCCAAAGGCGTTTTTGCATTTGTAAAGCGATGGTTAAAAGAGTTCAAAGATCCTTATCTTACAAAAGCTCTTTTTACCACTTTAGTTAGGCCTATACTAGAATACGGATCTATTGTTTGGAATCCCCGCTACCAAGTTCATTCAGAGAGGATTGAATCAATTCAAAAACAATTCTTGCTTTTTGCGTTGCGTGACTTTACCTGGGATTCAGATTACAATCTTACACAAGTCGTCTAAAGCTCATAAATTTGCCTACACTCGCAAGTCGTAGAGAAATGCTAGGTATAATATTTATCGTAAAATTAATGACAGGCTTGATTAATAGCCCGGCCCTTCTGGCTGAGGTCAATTTTAATGTGCCCTCTCGAGTGTCAAGACACATTCGACCTCTGTTTTTGAAGCCATGCAAAACTAATTTTTAACTAAACGAAAAATTAATTAATTAATTAACTCTAATAAAATATATTATCAGCCTACATAATGAAATAATATAAAGTGTATCAGCCTACATAGTGAAATAATATAAAGTGTGCCAGATAGCAATAACATTGTATTTCGGAACTATTAATTGACAATTCATTATCACAAACTTTTCTTTAATTTGACTTTCACGTTAACCTTTTTGAGTGAGAACTTATGAATTTTTTTGATTTGAATAAAAAAAATCAACCAAATATGCCAAGAAACTCTTGCCGCTTGCGCAAAAGCACACAAAGCGTTGCAGTGCTGTTGTTTTCGGTCCAGAAAGATGAGGATCTAAGCCGAAATAGGGCAGAGATGTGCAACCAAACCAAGGGTTAATGCCAGAATTGAAAAAAGCGAATACCAGAAACTAAAGAAAATATAATAACAAAATCAAATTTTGCTTATGAAGAAGTCAGTTACCTGGTACACTTTATATTATTTCACTATGACCAGCCTATAGTTTCCTTAAAACTCTTTCGTTTGACACTAATATTTCGATATTTCGTTTATTTATCTTTCATATAAGTAAAACAAATTCGACTTTTCAAACAGGTGGTAACCCCTTTAAAGGTATTTTCAAACTAAAATCTTTCGCCTGGCATTGGTATACATATTTCAAGTAACTGATGTATTAACTTGAATTTAATTTTTTAAGCACATGGTAACTCTCCTAAATACAGTTTAGAAATAAATTATTTTCAAATCCATTTCGATTGATATCCATCTTTTGACAATCCATTTAACTTATTAAAAAATTGGGGCATAATTTTTTAAAAAAAAAAAAAAAACAAATATCCAGCTTAAAGATTTCTTAACACTCGTTCTTTTGATAACCATATTTTAAAATTTCATGTAATTTACCCTCTTAAAAAATATTTTCCTTAAATATTTTTCGTCTGACATTGTTATAAATATTTCATGTAACTGATGAATTGAGTGGAAATTTAATTTTTAAACACATGGCAATCCTCCTAAATATAGTTCTTAAATAAAGGATTTTAAACTTATTTCCATTGATAACCATCGGTTAGTAATTCATTTAACTTATTAAATAATTTTAGTTTAGCCCTTTAAACTAGGGCAACCCTCAATCACATCAAAAATGTTCTAAATTGTCAAACTACGTATTTCTTGAAGCTCTTTCATTTGACATCCATCGTTAATATTTCATATAAAAAATAGTTCAATTAGACTTCTCAAATAGGTGGCAAACCCTGTTCAAAATATTTTCAAACTACTACCTTCTTAAACCTCTTTTGTATGACGCCCATATAGCGATACCTTATTCACTTGCTTAATTCCTTTAATTAAAATTGAATTACATTTTTTTAACATGTGGCAACCCTCCTATACGTAGTTAAGTTATAAAGCCTTTTCAAAACCATTTCGATTGATACCCATAATTAATAATTGATTTAACTTTTTAATTAATTTGAGCTTAATTTCTTAACAGGTGGCAACTTTTTTCGAAAAAGCAAACCCTTCTTGAACACCCACACCCGAAATCGAACGGACGGTGCGGATCTGAGGGCACTGATTAGTAAATAACTTGAGTTTAATTATTTAACAGGTGGCAACTCGAAAAAATAAAACCGTATTGCACATCTACAGGCCAATTTGACACCCCATTTTTGAGAATCGAACGAATGGTGCAGATCTTTTATGCTGCACAAAAAATGTCGTCGCGTATTATATATATGGATATTATATATGTATATACATACTTAAAATAATTTGTAACTCATGTTGTTGAGGAGTTATGAATGTTTCAAAAGCGGACTGTAACAGTACAATTTTTTAAGTACTTTTTACTGATTTATATTATCGAAAAAGTATGCTCTCCTTATATAATGTTTTCAAAAATTGATATACACAGTTTCTTAGCTTAAGGATGGAACTCAATAACTACGTATTTATTGGGNCCCATAATTAATAATTGATTTAACTTTTTAATTAATTTGAGCTTAATTTCTTAACAGGTGGCAACTTTTTTCGAAAAAGCAAACCCTTCTTGAACACCCACACCCGAAATCGAACGGACGGTGCGGATCTGAGGGCACTGATTAGTAAATAACTTGAGTTTAATTATTTAACAGGTGGCAACTCGAAAAAATAAAACCGTATTGCACATCTACAGGCCAATTTGACACCCCATTTTTGAGAATCGAACGAATGGTGCAGATCTTTTATGCTGCACAAAAAATGTCGTCGCGTATTATATATATGGATATTATATATGTATATACATACTTAAAATAATTTGTAACTCCTGTTGTTGAGGAGTTATGAATGTTTCAAAAGCGGACAGTTACAGTACAATTTTTTAAGTACTTTTTACTGATTTATATTATCGAAAAAGTATGCTCTCCTTATATAATGTTTTCAAAAATTGATATACACAGTTTCTTAGCTTAAGGATGGAACTCAATAACTACGTATTTATTGGGCTGATAAAATTAATTTTGAGGTCAATATTTGCAAAAAATAGTCGGACTGTTACATTACAGAAAAAGACTGTTTGTTACGTTACCTGTGCGATATACGTGTAGCGATAAGATTATAATTAGGGTTTTAAATGACTTTTAGTGTGTTTTATGCAATGAGTAGCATGAATTCAACAGTCNATAAAATTAATTTTGAGGTCAATATTTGCAAAAAATAGTCGGACTGTTACATTACAGAAAAAGACTGTTTGTTACGTTACCTGTGCGATATACGTGTAGCGATAAGATTATAATTAGGGTTTTAAATGACTTTTAGTGTGTTTTATGCAATGAGTAGCATGAATTCAACAGTCTTAGGGCCTTATTTTGTATCACGAACGATAGGCAAAACGAACGATTCGTCTGCAGACGACAACCTCTCTGATTGCGATTTTAAACTCTATCGGTCGTCTTCGTCTTGCTTTTCATACATTACGTTGCAATGGTCTCGGTTGCGTTTAAACCGGCAAAAATGATGCCGCCGGACTAATTTTTGAAGCATTCCTCTGCAGACGAATCGTTCGTGTTGCCTATCGTTCGTGATACAGAATAAGGCTGTTAATTAAGATCATGATAATTATGACTACGGATTTGAAAGTTTCTGTTGCTGTGCAGCTGTAGGTCATTTCAGAAGTAATTTTCTGCGTTGAACTCGAGCTCGCACTTACAATTTCGCCACAATATTGAGGTTTTTCGCGGTTAAGTACACTAAAAACGGCTTTAATGGCCACTTTTGGTTGCTCTATGCCATTTAGTGCTATTCTTACCCTTTAAAATGTGCCATCGAGTGATGCTTTACGATTTTTCCTTCAGAAACTATGGCCATTGGAGGATGACGTAATGAGTTAGAAAGCATATGCTTCGTTTGGCGATGTTAAATTCGAGGACACGGCAGTTAAAGTAGCCGTAACTCTTGAAGGAAAAATCGTATAGCAAAATTCCAGAGTGCATTTTGAAGGATAATAATAGTACTAAAAAAATACTTGAGATAATTCCAATAGATTTTTATTATTTAATCAGAAAATCGTCTTCTTTTAGCTTCTTTTGGTCTCGTTATTTTTTGAAATAAAATAGTTATCAGGTTTTTTTATTTTTCTACGAGTTTTTATTTTCAATTTGAGTTAGAAAGAATATAAATTTTAACTATAGGTCAATAGCACGTTGAATAGCTTACAATGTTGCTTTCAAAATGAGCCCTATCTCTAACTAAATAGAGCATAATTTTACCTGAAAATTTAATAAGTAAAAAAGCTTTCACGTTACAAATAGTTTCCGCTGAAAACAAATGGATAATGAAGAGTATAGGAACCCTGCAGTGAAAACCCAAACCAGTTAGAAAAAATACTAGTTCTTAAACTAGTATGCGCC
>NW_016170496.1:0-435 GCF_001687245.7 Rhagoletis zephyria
AGCTCATTTAGACGAAACTTATCCTCGCCGATGGATTGGACGATACGAGTTAATCACGTGGCCCGCTCGATCGCCAGACCTGAATCCATTCGATTTTTTTACTGGGTCTGTCTTAAGGACAAAATTTATTCAAAAATAATTCAAAACGAAGAGCATTTTCGGGAACAAACAAATGGAGCTGCTGCTGAGATAGCCCAATTGAGTTTAAGATCTCTAAAA
Organism: Rhagoletis zephyria; assembly: GCF_001687245.7. Taxonomy (NCBI): domain Eukaryota; kingdom Metazoa; phylum Arthropoda; class Insecta; order Diptera; family Tephritidae; genus Rhagoletis; species Rhagoletis zephyria. The sequence continues at coordinate 220 of NW_016170496.1, forward strand.
GCGTATTTTCTTAAAAGGTGCCGAGCTTGTATTAGAGTAGANCAATTGAGTTTAAGATCTCTAAAAGCGTATTTTCTTAAAAGGTGCCGAGCTTGTATTAGAGTAGAGGGTCGCCAATTTGACCATATTTTACCAATAAATGAATAAATTTTTCTTCAAACAACTCATGTATATCTTATTTCACGTGAACCCATCCTTCACACAAAATATTGATAG
>NW_016170496.1:460-6284 GCF_001687245.7 Rhagoletis zephyria
ATATTTTAGTAACTACTGAAGATTATTCACTCAAAATTGACATTTACAATGATTTTTAGACGAAAAATAAGAATATTATAAATTTTTGGAAAATGGGCGTAGCCACTCCCACTTATGGGAGTGTAAAGGTAATTTAGAGAAATACGAAATCTTCGATAACTCAGTAAATATTAAAGCAAATTTATTCAAAATTGACGCTTGCAATAATTCTTTACCAAGAAATACGTTTATGATAAAATTTTGGAAAATGGGCGTGGTACCGCCCATTTATGATCACATATATGTATCTCGGTTACCGTTCTACTTCAATATTTCAAAATTTAAGGAAGCTAATTTACTCAAAATTGATACAGCCCGGCTTGCCATGTAGCGGTAGCTTTCGGAAAGGTGAAAAACATATATTTAATATTTGCGCCGGATATTTAACGTTCGGCTACGCCCGGACTTAGACTTTCTTACTTGTTATAGTTAAATTACTAACAGGCTCAATTTCAAGTCCGCTTCTTCTGGACGAAGTTAGCCTTAATGTTCCCTCCCGGGTATCAATACTCTTTTGTCCCCTATTTCTGAAAGCTTGTAAAACTAATTTTGAATTGCACGGCCCACTCCGTTGCTTATGCCAGGATTTTAACTCTCATTCCAGCACGTTTGATATATCAGATCCGCTTTTCAGCATTAAGAAATCGATACTGTCCTCTCTCAATAAATGAATCATTAAAATAAAGACATAAAATCGGCTGATGAATTTAGTTCTGTAGCTGAACAGTTTTAGATCTCGACACTTAACAAACTTCTGCCTATTGTGACTCGGCGCTAAAAATTGAAAATACTGGTTCCGTACGTCATGCGGACTGCGCCCCTCGTGCGGATGGGCGGGAATGGAGGGTAAAAACCGTTGGGATTATTATTTATTCTTATCCAAATCTCAAATTTTAAACAATAATTATTACTTTTATAAATTTTTAAAAATAATAGACTGAAATGTGCACAGTTAATGAAATTAATTTATTTTAATTAAAACTTTTATTTTTATTTTAGTTCACTCAAAAATGATCTAAAGTATTCATTTTATTTTTAACTAAAATGTTTTCTTTTGCATATTCAATATTATTAAAAAAGATAAAAATATGGTATTTCTTGTACCTGAAACCTTTTACTTTTAATAACATTTAATGAAAAATGCATTCAAATTTATATTCGAAAGTTTGAAATATCTATGTGTTTATTTTTGCTTTTAATTAATACTCAAAAAATTTTACACTAATTATTGGCACATCTAAGGCTGCTACATAAAAATGTGCAATATATTAAAATGTGCTTAAAAGTTTTTTATTGTATATTCATGAATTCATTTTGTTTTTTTACTCGCAAAGTAGTGGTTTCGGTCCATAATTAATTTCTGTCTATTTTGAACTAGTATGAGACTGGTATATTTCTGACCGAAATCTGACAATTGCCATCTCGTAGGACATCCCCATGTTAAAAATACCAGTTGATTGCATGGAAAAAAGATAGTTGGCTGGCGGTTCATACTAGTTGTGAGGTAGTTTACAACTAGTTCATTTGACTACAGGGCTATCCTGCACACTTCCAAAAGGGCAGTATACATACTTGTCAGACCCAATCCTTTCAATGGTTTATTTGGACAGAAGGCGAGAAATGCATAAGAAGAGACCACTTACTAATGAACTGAAGACAGGAGTAATGAGGATTGATGCATACAAAGAGCGAATGATAAGGATTTCGGTCGTCGTTCTCCTCATCGTAAAATTTCTGCCGAGGGTTAACATAGCCAGAGGCACCATCAAAGCCACTCGTTACCGACAACTCTATGCTATTCATAGCAGTTTTGGGCCAATCTGATGTAACAGCTACGCATAATCTTTCGGCAGTCTTTTCTAGCATCTGTTTTTCAGTGAATTCTCTGGGTATTAGCCATTCACCCCTTATTTCAACCCCTAATTTAGGGGTTGATGGTATCCTAATAAGCTTTTCCTTAATCTATATTAAATATACTACAATTAAAAAAAATGTTTATCGGTATCATGATTTTCCTTTGAGATACAGCAAAAAGAAAAGCGAAAGGACGTCGATTTCTAGAATTTTCTGGTTTTCAGCAACTTACCCGTTATTTTAACCTCCAAATGAAGGGTTGACCCATATACACTTGCAAATATTGAATTTCCCAGAAAAATTAGTTTCAAGAATTCTGGTGCATACCTATCAACTACAGGGATGGTATCCTAATGCTTTTCTATTAAAATTCTAAAAATGAGGTATGTTTACGATACGCAAAAAAGCGAGACATCATTAGATTGTTCAAACTTACCGTTATTACCGGGGCGTGATACCCAAAATCAACCTTCAGTATATAGAAGTCAATGAACACTTTATAAGGTTTTCAGTGAATTTTCTGGGTTTTAGCCATTCACCCCTTATTTCAACCCTAAATTTAGGGGTTGGATGGTATTCTAATAAGCTTTTCCTTAATGTACATTTAATTTACTACTATTTAAAACAAAAATTTTATCGATATCGTTATTCGCCTCTGAGATACAGCAAAAGGAAAATCGAAAGGTCATAAATTTTTTTAACATGGTCAACTTCGCCCCTCATTTCAACCCCTCAAGTAAAGCGTGTGTTCGCTTTAGTTTTCCCAAGGCAAATTAATATAAGGTGATAGCAGGAGTACAAAAACAAAAATTTACATGTATTTTGTTTTTGCTTTGGCGGCATAAACTGTCAAAATCTGTAAGAGTGTGTGTAGAAATTCAAACAAAATTTTTCACTTTGATATCAGAAGCCGTGCGGCGAAACACATACACAAAATAAGCTGAGCTAGTAACACCACCTTATATAAATTCGCCTTGAGTTTTCCTTTAACCGACATAACTTGAACTTTATTCACACAAAAAATTATTGCGCTAGCTCTTTTCCTTCTCGTTATATTAGATTTTAAACAAAAAAAAAAAGTGATTTAGCCCATAGTGCGCTGCTTCTATATTTCCTTTTTTTACTTAATCTTTGCACCGGGTTTAAGCGACCTTGAATCATCTGTATCCCCTTCTGAACCTCCAGCATCAGAATATATTCCACCTTTAGGTGAAATAAATGAACAACATTTACTTTCATAAGTAGAATTTAAAGATCTTGTACGCGATTTAGAATTGTCCAAAAGGCAAAAAGAACTTTTAGGTTCAATAATGAAATAATGGAAATTTTTGCACGGAAATGTCAATTTTTGTATTTTATCAGTGTTCTATATAACAACCAAAAATCAATCTCCTCGTGAATTAGAAATTTTGCTTTACCAGAAAAATATACATAGTGCATTTACTCAATACTTGGTCTGTCATCACTGAGCATGGATGTGCTCAGCTCACTGTTTGGTAAATCAAAAAGCCAAAATAATTGGAATTCAATGCTTGGTGCGTAACTTAGTGAGTTTTTTTTTTATTTGCGCACTACGACTGCATAAGTACATATATATGTATGTATGTAGTACATATATATGTATGTATGTAGTACATATGTATGTTATACATTACACAATTTATTCTACATTAAGATGGAATTGATTTACTGAATAAAATGTGAGGAATAGGTACATTAAATATGTTTTGGGTTGTTATAAATTTATTTAAATAATTTATTAATAAACACGTGTGTAAACACATACATACGTATGTACTATTTTTACTAAATCAAAAAAAAAAACAAAAAATATTAAACGATAATAAAGGCTTGGCGCTTTTGTTTTGGAAAAATGGGCTTTTTCTGGTGTCCTGATGCCACACTGGCTCAGTTGTCGCAAAAGTACACATACCCCCACGCATTTTTACTCGAAAATAAGTGTGTAGTGGTTAATATGTATACGTTGCCATCTCCGTATAGCTCACTTCTCTCGCCTATCCCTTTCGCGAGCTCGCAGTCGCATCCCTACACTAGTCGAATCGAATTTTTAAGCAATGTCATGTACTTTTCATTACGACTCGACTCTCGAAAAGCGACTTGCATTAGACACCACATTCGCAATGAGGGTGATTATATTGTTACTCTCGGTGTGCCTGGACCAGCCCTAAATGAAAGGTTCTTGCATATGGGTTTTTTGTCCTAATTCTATTACGACGCACACTGGGGCCGCCCCATATAAGCGGGTGCTCAAAATTCTGAAATCATTTTCTTTCCATTAGACTCGCTTGAACTACTTTTTAAGAGTAAATTTTTTACGTTTAACCCATAATTGATCATGCATTAACCCATTGGTGACCTAGTTTTTTGTAATATCTTATGTTAAGTTAATTTGGTTTTATTATTGTGCAAATTATGAATAATTTACCCATTTACGACTTGGACTTAACGCATTGATGACCATATTTTAACCCATTAGTGGCCAATTTTTTATAGAGTATTTCCCCAGCTAATTTTATTAAAAATGGGTAAGTTTAGGTTACAATATAATCAGGAAGAACGAGTCCTTTCGATTTGAGGATAGCTTTATCAATGAATTCGCAATACTTAGAACAAAGTTAAAAGCGATAAAATGTAGTAACAGTAACAAAGTGTGTATTTTTTGTAATCACTAGAAAAGAGCATGAAACAGGTGAAGTCATTTATAAAGAGATCAGTTAGATAGTAAAAGATAGGATAGAAAAATTTCCGTTTCAATGTAAAGGGATAAATACATGGTCAAAACAAAGATGAAAGTAAAAATAATTTCAGCTCTCTGAAAATATTTTTTTAGTAAAATTTGTCAAAAAAGTCGAAATTATTTTTAGTTTCGTCTTTGATTCGACTATGAATATACCACATTATGTTTTAAATTTAAAGAGATTTACAAATTAAGCATACAAAATATCGAAAAGCAAGTAATGTATCTAATTAAAAACAATAATTAATTAAAAAATCAGCTATATTTTTATAAAAAAATAGTTAAAATAAAATAAAAACAATCCCTTCTCATATACAAATTTAAGATTATCGTTAATTTCTTCATGACCCAATTATCGGATCTAAAGGATTAGTATGGGACCACCCTTGAGGCACCACCTTTCCGATGAAAAAGAATTATCGAAATCGGTTAACGTGCTCCAAAGTTATGCGGTAACATACAGGGTGTCCCAGAAGTAACCTGCCAAACTTGAGGAGAAGCAAAAATTTTTCAGGTAAAAGTGTCACCGTTTTTGAAATATTTAAATTTTTTTTAATTAAAGAAAAATCGTGCCTTTTCGTGTATTTTCTTTAACTGCATCTACAAACAAGGCTATACTTAGTAAATTTTTTATGTAAAATACTTCCAGATAGTTGCTTCTCCATATTCAAATGCAATGTAGTAAAAATATATTAAGGAACCATTATAAAATTAGGACTATTTTGGGATTTTTCACTTTTTGATATTTTCTTCCCCAACTTTGACTATCTCTGGTGAAAAAAATGTACTAAGCTATAACTTTACATTGAACAAAGAAATTGCTCATTTAATAAAGATTTCAGAAAGGTGCCACTCTTACTATTTCGAATAGAAAAAAAAAGTTATAGCCGCTTTAAAGGACTGAGACACGCTAGAATGTATTTAATAGATTTAAATTTAAGTTGCTCTTATTACTGACCAATGACATGCTCAATATTAAAAAGGTACATTATTACATGCTCCTGACATTATTTTATGTTACTTACCGGGATTCGGACTAGAGTCAAAAACAAGGGCTATATCTATGGTTCATAGATATAGCCCTTGTTTTTGACTCTAGTCCGAATCCCGGTAAGTAACATAAAATAATGTCAGGAGCAAGTAATTATGTACCTTTGTACTATTTAGCATGTC
>NW_016170496.1:6352-6508 GCF_001687245.7 Rhagoletis zephyria
ATAGATATAGCCCTTGTTTTTGACTCTAGTCCGAATCCCGGTAAGTAACATAAAATAATGTCAGGAGCATGTAATAATGTACCTTTTTAATATTGAGCATGTCATTGGTCAGTAATAAGAGCAACTTAAATTTAAATCTATTAAATACATTCTAGC
>NW_016170496.1:6761-15716 GCF_001687245.7 Rhagoletis zephyria
CTTTGTTCAATGTAAAGTTATAGCTTAGTACATTTTTTTCACCAGAGATAGTCAAAGTTGGGGAAGAAAATATCAAAAAGTTAAAAATCCNTAATTTTATAATGGTTCCTTAATATATTTTTACTACATTGCATTTGAATATGGAGAAGCAACTATCTGGAAGTATTTTACATAAAAAATTTACTAAGTATAGCCTTGTTTGTAGATGCAGTTAAAGAAAATACACGAAAAGGCACGATTTTTCTTTAATTAAAAAAAATTTAAATATTTCAAAAACGGTGACACTTTTACCTGAAAAATTTTTGCTTCTCCTCAAGTTTGGCAGGTTACTTCTGGGACACCCTGTATGTTACCGCATAACTTTGGAGCACGTTAACCGATTTCGATAATTCTTTTTCATCGGAAAGGTGGTGCCTCAAGGGTGGTCCCATACTAATCCTTTAGATCCGATAATTGGGTCATGAAGAAATTAACGATAATCTTAAATTTGTATATGAGAAGGGATTGTTTTTATTTTATTTTAACTATTTTTTTATAAAAATATAGCTGATTTTTTAATTAATTATTGTTTTTAATTAGATACATTACTTGCTTTTCGATATTTTGTATGCTTAATTTGTAAATCTCTTTAAATTTAAAACATAATGTGGTATATTCATAGTCGAATCAAAGACGAAACTAAAAATAATTTCGACTTTTTTGACAAATTTTACTAAAAAAATATTTTCAGAGAGCTGAAATTATTTTTACTTTCATCTTTGTTTTGACCATGTATTTATCCCTTTACATTGAAACGGAAATTTTTCTATCCTATCTTTTACTATCTAACTGATCTCTTTATAAATGACTTCACCTGTTTCATGCTCTNTGGTATATTCATAGTCGAATCAAAGACGAAACTAAAAATAATTTCGACTTTTTTGACAAATTTTACTAAAAAAATATTTTCAGAGAGCTGAAATTATTTTTACTTTCATCTTTGTTTTGACCATGTATTTATCCCTTTACATTGAAACGGAAATTTTTGTATCCTATCTTTTACTATCTAACTGATCTCTTTATAAATGACTTCACCTGTTTCATGCTCTTTTCTAGTGATTACAAAAAATACACACTTTGTTACTGTTACTACATTTTATCGCTTTTAACTTTGTTCTAAGTATTGCGAATTCATTGATAAAGCTATCCTCAAATCGAAAGGACTCGTTCTTCCTGATTATATTGTAACCTAAACTTACCCATTTTTAATAAAATTAGCTGGGGAAATACTCTATAAAAAATTGGCCACTAATGGGTTAAAATATGGTCATCAATGCGTTAAGTCCAAGTCGTAAATGGGTAAATTATTCATAATTTGCACAATAATAAAACCAAATTAACTTAACATAAGATATTACAAAAAACTAGGTCACCAATGGGTTAATGCATGATCAATTATGGGTTAAACGTAAAAAATTTACTCTTAAAAAGTAGTTCAAGCGAGTCTAATGGAAAGAAAATGATTTCAGAATTTTGAGCACCCGCTTATATGGGGCGGCCCCAGTGTGCGTCGTAATAGAATTAGGACAAAAAACCCATATGCAAGAACCTTTCATTTAGGGCTGGTCCAGGCACACCGAGAGTAACAATATAATCACCCTCATTGCGAATGTGGTGTCTAATGCAAGTCGCTTTTCGAGAGTCGAGTCGTAATGAAAAGTACATGACATTGCTTAAAAATTCGATTCGACTAGTGTAGGGATGCGACTGCGAGCTCGCGAAAGGGATAGGCGAGAGAAGTGAGCTATACGGAGATGGCAACGTATACATATTAACCACTACACACTTATTTTCGAGTAAAAATGCGTGGGGGTATGTGTACTTTTGCGACAACTGAGCCAGTGTGGCATCAGGACACCAGAAAAAGCCCATTTTTCCAAAACAAAAGCGCCAAGCCTTTATTATCGTTTAATATTTTTTGTTTTTTTTTTTGATTTAGTAAAAATAGTACATACGTATGTATGTGTTTACACACGTGTTTATTAATAAATTATTTAAATAAATTTATAACAACCCAAAACATATTTAATGTACCTATTCCTCACATTTTATTCAGTAAATCAATTCCATCTTAATGTAGAATAAATTGTGTAATGTATAACATACATATGTACTACATACATACATATATATGTACTACATACATACATATATATGTACTTATGCAGTCGTAGTGCGCAAATAAAAAAAAAACTCACTAAGTTACGCACCAAGCATTGAATTCCAATTATTTTGGCTTTTTGATTTACCAAACAGTGAGCTGAGCACATCCATGCTCAGTGATGACAGACCAAGTATTGAGTAAATGCACTATGTATATTTTTCTGGTAAAGCAAAATTTCTAATTCACGAGGAGATTGATTTTTGGTTGTTATATAGAACACTGATAAAATACAAAAATTGACATTTCCGTGCAAAAATTTCCATTATTTCATTATTGAACCTAAAAGTTCTTTTTGCCTTTTGGACAATTCTAAATCGCGTACAAGATCTTTAAATTCTACTTATGAAAGTAAATGTTGTTCATTTATTTCACCTAAAGGTGGAATATATTCTGATGCTGGAGGTTCAGAAGGGGATACAGATGATTCAAGGTCGCTTAAACCCGGTGCAAAGATTAAGTAAAAAAAGGAAATATAGAAGCAGCGCACTATGGGCTAAATCACTTTTTTTTTTTGTTTAAAATCTAATATAACGAGAAGGAAAAGAGCTAGCGCAATAATTTTTTGTGTGAATAAAGTTCAAGTTATGTCGGTTAAAGGAAAACTCAAGGCGAATTTATATAAGGTGGTGTTACTAGCTCAGCTTATTTTGTGTATGTGTTTCGCCGCACGGCTTCTGATATCAAAGTGAAAAATTTTGTTTGAATTTCTACACACACTCTTACAGATTTTGACAGTTTATGCCGCCAAAGCAAAAACAAAATACATGTAAATTTTTGTTTTTGTACTCCTGCTATCACCTTATATTAATTTGCCTTGGGAAAACTAAAGCGAACACACGCTTTACTTGAGGGGTTGAAATGAGGGGCGAAGTTGACCATGTTAAAAAAATTTATGACCTTTCGATTTTCCTTTTGCTGTATCTCAGAGGCGAATAACGATATCGATAAAATTTTTGTTTTAAATAGTAGTAAATTAAATGTACATTAAGGAAAAGCTTATTAGAATACCACCAACCCCTAAATTTAGGGTTGAAATAAGGGGTGAATGGCTAAAACCCAGAAAATTCACTGAAAACCTTATAAAGTGTTTTCATAGGTGGCGAAAACGATTCCTATAATTACTTCTGCAAGGATTGATTTATTGGGATATCATCAGCCCTTCATTTGGAGGTTAAAATAACGGGTAAGTTGCTGAAAACCAGAAATTTCTAGAAATCGATGTCCTTTCGCTTTTCTTTTTGCTGTATCTCAAAGTAAAATCATGATACCGATACATTTTTTTTTATTGTAGTAAATTTAATATAGATTAAGAAAAGCTTATTAGGATACCATCAACCCCTGAATTAGGGGTTGAAATAAGGGGTGAATGGCTAATACCCAGAAAATTCTCTGAAAAACATTCTAAAGTGTTTTCGTAGGAGGCGAAAACAATTTCAAAAATTATTTCTGCAAGGTGTATTTTATTGGGATATCATAAACCCTTCATTTGGAGGTTAAAATAACGGGTAAGTTGCTGAAAACCAGAAAATTCTAGAAATCGACGTCCTTTCGCTTTTCTTTTTGCTGTATCTCAAAGGAAAATCATGATACCGATAAACATTTTTTTTAATTGTAGTATATTTAATATAGATTAAGGAAAAGCTTATTAGGATACCATCAACCCCTAAATTAGGGGTTGAAATAAGGGGTGAATGGCTAATACCCAGAAAATTCACTGAAAAACAGATGCTAGAAAAGACTGCCGAAAGATTATGCGTAGCTGTTACATCAGATTGGCCCAAAACTGCTATGAAGAGCATAGAGTTGTCGATAACGAGTGGCTTTGATGGTGCCTCTGGCTATGTTAATCCTCAGCAGAAATTTTACGATGAGGAGAATGACCACCGAAGTCCTTATCAGTCGCTCTTTGTATGCATCAATCCTCATTACTCCTGTCTTCAGGGTCAGTCCACTGTCTGAAAATGCGGTTTTATTAGTTAAATAATTATATTTATAAATTTAGTTATAATTAAACGTTTTTATCTTACCCTGGCTTCAAAAATCGAGTAATATCATTAGTAAGTGGTCTCTTCTTATGCATTTCTCGCCTTCTGTCCAAATAAACCATTGAAAGGATTGGGTCTGACAAGTATACTGCCCTGTTGAAAGTGTCCAGGATAGCGTTTTCTCTACTATTTCTTCTAGAATGTTCCCGAATTGTCTCTCTGTGTATTTTGTGCATACTTTCGAGAGCATCTTCCGCATAAAATGCAACAGGCATTGGAAACTGCCGCACAATATCAGGACCATGTTGTAAAATTTTATGCATGGAAGGGTTCATGCGAGCCCATGGATATTTTATATAGTGGAGTTTATAAGTAAAATCACTAAACTTTTTAAGCTCCTCTACTTCAATCTCCAACGCACTTCTATAAACTTTAGTGATAGTAGCGAGATTGCAAACTAACTCCTCGTCAATATCTAAAGCGTTGGCAAAGTCTTTGGGTCTATCAAGGAATTTTCGGGCAAGATTTCCATTGTTGGATGTCCCTTTGCCTTGTATTACTTGATCCACTCTGATTTTAAAAGCATTATATAATCTATCTCTCACTTGACCAGCGTACAAATCAACAGACTCTGAAATTCATAAAATCCTTATTAATAAATTCATTAACCTTCTAGTTATCGCCATAACAGAATAGCAGTGCCTATGTACCTTTTATGTTTTTGGTGACATCCCATACTTTCACTTCTTGTTTATAAGCAATATGAAGCAGATGGTCGAAAATTTTTATTTCACAGTGTAAAAGGCCCAAGCCATGGGATAGTGAGCCTTCCTTTGGTATGAAAACATTTTGATTGTTGAAATTGTGGGATGTTATTAGACACATTGGGCATCTTTGAGTGGCTTTGTTTCCTACAATCGCGTTCACATTTTTCCCATCGAAAAGGGTTCTTGATACTGAAAATTCAACCATCACTGTAACGCCTTTGCCCATTGTAAATTTGAAAGGCTTAAGGTGTTTAATTTCTTCGCCCAAACGATTGTATTCTTCGAGAGCCATTTCATTGTCTTCTTTTTGATGTGCGATTTTCAAGGGCCGAAAAAAACGGTAGCTTTGAGGTGTAGGATTATTCCAGAGGTATTTCGGATTGGACAGACTTTTAAGTTGGATAATTAGAGCTCCGCATACAAATAGCGACTGATATGGACTTCGGTCATCATTCTCCTCATCGTAAAATTTCTGCTGAGGGTTAACATAGCCAGAGGCACCATCAAATCCAGTCGTTACCGACAACTCTATGCTATTCATAGCAGTTTTGGGCCAATCTGATGTAACAGCTACGCATAATCTTTCGGCAGTCTTTTCTAGCATCTGTTGCATTGGAACGGATACCTCAACCTTTTGTTAAAAATTATGAAAATATAATTTAGAAACAAACTCTGAATTCCTTTACTCTAAGTAAAACGGCAATTAAGCAATTAATAAAATCATCCTAATTTTCTATATAGCATTCTGAGTGTTGTTAAATCGAGTGCTAAAGTCGCATACACGAAATGAGGAGATGCCTCGCAAATACAGAAATTATAGCTACTGTTCAGATTTTAACAAATTACTTTAAAAATTATCGTGAAAGGTAATTTTGATTATTAAATAGAAACAAAACCTCAGATATGCTGTAATCCTTTGGACAACAGTCTCCTTTAGCACGTCCAAGAGTACTCCAACAGGGAAAAATTCGACATCCGCGATCTTTTGTATCTTTCGCTAATATGTCGTAAGAATTTCTGGATAATTTAAGTTCCAAGCACAGAGATACAGCCGATTCATTGGTGTGCTCTTCAACTAAATTACAATTTTTATTTTTAGTGTCTTTATCACGCGACTCGTCAACTTCCATCGATCCTTCGTAGCTTGTATCATTTAGTAGCCTCGTTTTAATAATTTGTAAAGCCATTTCTAACACTTCAACCTTATTGTAGCGTTCATTGTTTGATAGTTCCACTGCACGTGACCTTATTGTACTAGGAGAAGCTTGATGAATCACAGCAGGTTTTCTACCAGCATTTGCTCTGAACCTGGGTATTTTTCTAGGTCGCCCACCCATTCTTGCTCTATTACGAGTATACATCATTCGAGATTGTACTATTTGTTTTATTATATATTCTCAGGTGTGCCCAAAAATAATTGCGGTTCTCAATTCAAATATAAAAACAATTACTAATAGGTAAACGCGGTTTACGAAAACACTACTTTACGCGTATTGTTTGTTCTAGCACGAATCTCATAAAAAATTTTACTATATAGGTCAATCTCAATGACATTTGTCATCAAATGAGTTAAAACACATTGTGAAATTGGCTCGAAAGCGATCTATCGTTTAATTAGATTAGAATAAGTAGATCTTCAGTCATGTACATGAGCTGCCAAATCGAATAATAAGCTTTTCCTTAATCTATATTAAAGTTACTACAATTTAAAAAAAATTGTATCGGTATCATGATTTTCCTTTGAGATACAGCAAAAAGAAAAGCAAAAGGACATCGTTTTCTTGAATTTTCTGGGTTTTAGCCACTCACCCCTTGTTTCAACCTCTAATTTAGGGGTTGATGGTATCCCAATAAAATACACCTTGCAGAAATAATTTTGGAAATTGTTTTCGCCTCCTATGAAAACACTTTAGAATGTTTTTCAGTGAATTTTCTGGGTATTAGCCATTCACCCCTTATTTCAACCCCTAATTTAGGGGTTGATGGTATCCTAATAAGCTTTTCCTTAATCTATATTAAATTTACTACAATTAAAAAAAAAAATTGTATCGGTATCATGATTTTCCTTTGAGATACAGCAAAAAGAAAAGCAAAAGGACATCGTTTTCTTGAATTTTCTGGGTTTTAGCCACTCACCCCTTGTTTCAACCTCTAATTTAGGGGTTGATGGTATCCCAATAAAATACACCTTGCAGAAATAATTTTGGAAATTGTTTTCGCCTCCTATGAAAACACTTTAGAATGTTTTTCAGTGAATTTTCTGGGTATTAGCCATTCACCCCTTATTTCAACCCCTAATTTAGGGGTTGATGGTATCCTAATAAGCTTTTCCTTAATCTATATTAAATTTACTACAATTAAAAAAAAAAATTGTATCGGTATCATGATTTTCCTTTGAGATACAGCAAAAAGAAAAGCAAAAGGACATCGTTTTCTTGAATTTTCTGGGTTTTAGCCACTCACCCCTTGTTTCAACCTCTAATTTAGGGGTTGATGGTATCCCAATAAAATACACCTTGCAGAAATAATTTTGGAAATTGTTTTCGCCTCCTATGAAAACACTTTAGAATGTTTTTCAGTGAATTTTCTGGGTATTAGCCATTCACCCCTTATTTCAACCCCTAATTTAGGGGTTGATGGTATCCTAATAAGCTTTTCCTTAATCTATATTAAATTTACTACAATTAAAAAAAAAAATTGTATCGGTATCATGATTTTCCTTTGAGATACAGCAAAAAGAAAAGCAAAAGGACATCGTTTTCTTGAATTTTCTGGGTTTTAGCCACTCACCCCTTGTTTCAACCTCTAATTTAGGGGTTGATGGTATCCCAATAAAATACACCTTGCAGAAATAATTTTGGAAATTGTTTTCGCCTCCTATGAAAACACTTTAGAATGTTTTTCAGTGAATTTTCTGGGTATTAGCCATTCACCCCTTATTTCAACCCCTAATTTAGGGGTTGATGGTATCCTAATAAGCTTTTCCTTAATCTATATTAAATTTACTACAATAAAAAAAAAAATGTATCGGTATCATGATTTTCCTTTGAGATACAGCAAAAAGAAAAGCGAAAGGACCTCGTTTTCTTGAATTTTCTGGGTTTTAGCCACTCACCTCTTGTTTCAATCTCTAATTTAGGGGTTGATGGTATCCCAATAAAATACACCTTGCAGAAATAATTTTTGAAATTGTTTTCGCCTCCTACGAAAACACTTTAGAATGTTTTTCAGTGAATTTTCTGGGTATTAGCCATTCATCTCTTATTTCGACCCCTAATTTAGGGGTTGATGGTATCCTAATAAGCTTTTCCTTAATCTATATTAAATATAATACAATTAAAAAAAAATTTGTATCGGTATCATGATTTTCCTTTGAGATACAGTAAAAAGAAAAGCGAAAGGACATCGATTTCTAGAATTTTCTGGTTTTCAGCAACTTACCCGTTATTTTAACCTCCAAATGAAGGGCTGATGATATCCCAATAAATCAATCCTTGCAGAAGTAATTATAGGAATCGTTTTCGCCACCTATGAAAACACTTTATAAGGTTTTCAGTGAATTTTCTGGGTTTTAGCCATTCACCCCTTATTTCAACCCTAAATTTAGGGGTTGATGGTATTCTAATAAGCTTTTCCTTAATGTACATTTAATTAACTACTATTTAAAACAAAAATTTTATCGATATCGTGATTCGCCTCGAAAGGTCATAAATTTTTTGAACATGGTCAACTTCGCCCCTCATTTCAACCCCTCAAGTAAAGCGTGTTGACGTTCGCTTTAGTTTTCCTTTAACCGACATAACTTGAACTTTATTCACACAAAAAATTATTGCGCTAGCTCTTTTCCTTCTCGTTATATTAGATTTTAAACAAAAAAAAATTTGATTTAGCCCATAGTGCAGTGCCATATGCTATTAAAAAACTATAGTTAGTTTATGTATATGATTGCATATATGAGGAGAAGCTCGGCCAAACACTAACATATGTGTAAGCGCCAATC
>NW_016170497.1:0-15716 GCF_001687245.7 Rhagoletis zephyria
GGTCGGTTCAGTCCAGTGGATTACTAGTCTCAATTGCCTGCTGCCTGTGAATTTTCAATGCATTGCACATTTTTGGCAGCAAACAAAAAACACCGAGTGCGTTAGTGCATGCTTCATTTTTTTCATGCATTTTTTGCTGACTATTCTCACGCTTTACGAGCTTATTAAGAGTTATGGNATGAAAAAAGTCAATATGTGTTAGATTGAGTGTATTGGTAGGTCTAGAAAAATAACTGTAGTCGTATCATTTGCCGAAACTGGTTTTTATCGCGCTTTCGTTTTTTTTTTATTTTTTTTTTCTTTTTCGGCAAGCAAAATTGTGCTGCCTTCCTCTCTAATTCGTCTCCACGTAATTTGGCTTTTTCTTTTGAACCACAAAGTGTCCTTTGCAATTCTTTCATTGCCTTCAAATTCGACGGCAAAGTTCTTATAATACATTTCTAACTTTACAGGTTGCGACTCTGCTGTCGCTGTCTGCCATTCAATGGCGTCACGTTGTCCAAACACGTGCAGACACGTACACAAACATGTATGTATATCTTCGTGGCTGTTATCTGGCGTGGAGTGAAACATTGGCAAGCGATTGCATGGCGTCACCGTTTTTCTACAATTCGCATAAATATACAGGTAAGCGATTTTTTTGCAATTTTTTCTGTTGGAGTTTTCTTTTTCATTTCCTCCAAAATGGACATACAAACGCAGATATGCTTGTATGTGTACAAGTGTTTGTATGAAAACAAGGAAAATGCATTTGCTTTGTTTTGCATCAAAATTGTTGCCTTTTTTATTATTTTTCTAATACAAATCTGAGTGTTTCGCAGTTTTTATCGCATTGCCGAATTTTGATGGTTTTTTCTTTTTGTGAAAAAATGCCAAATGTTCCAGAAAAGAAAAATCACTAACATATTTATTTGGTTGAAAATTTGTGCGCTGTGTCTTGACTTCTTCGTAAATCCAATCAGTTGGGCAAACTATGTTGACCCGTCTCACAGTGCGACCGAATTCCAAAAGTGCGGCCAAAATTCGAGAACATAAAGTTTCTAGATAGGCCTTTTTTGACATTGAGTTGGCTAAAGGGATCACTTAAGAAGCGAAAACTGTACACTGTAACGACCTGTTCCCCCAAGTCGTCTCTTTATATTCATTTGTAGTGTGACCTTCTGCCAAGCGCAACATTTTGGTAATAAAAGGCGAAAAGTTATTAAGGTATAAAAGTAGTTAGACAATAGGAAATCAAATAAATCCAAATGGATTCTACGTCTAAAGGTTAGTAAAATATTTAAAATAAAAATTTCTAGGAAATAAAAATGTAAAGGTATATTTTTCGTTTATTTTTAAATAAATTTGAGTTGTTAGATGTTGCCTTTAAACCTATTGGAGTTTACGTAGAAAATAATTAGCTACAGAATAAAATAAAACTCAGATGCTCATTTTTGCTTCATATATTTCTTTGTTTTTTTTTAACACGCTTATACATATTAGCTTACCTGTATATAAAAAGCTCGAGCCTTTTAATTAAATTTCACAGAAATATTTTGAATATGCAGTTTTGTGGCACATTTAATTTAAGTATAATAAAGCGCAGGTTTAGAGAAGCTGGCACTCACGGTTGATTTTTGGAAATTTTTTTATTGAAGATGTTGCTCATTTTCTTCTTATCATCGAACATACTTCGTATGGAAGAAAATAACTGACACTGTCAACAAAAAAAATTCTCAAAAATCAACGGTAGGTCCTAGCTACTTCAAACTTACACTTTGTGAGACTAAAACTGAATGGGCTATAAAACTGCATACTCAAAATCTTTCTAAGAAATCTAATTAAAAAGCTCGAAATTATCGGATTAGTAATAAGTGCGCCGTAAGCCCCCTGATATGAAATTTCGAATCATTATTTCACAGCTTCGNCCCAGACGCCATACTGGATCCGCCTTTTTGAATTTTGCAAATCTGATAGCGGATTAGTAATAAGTGACGCCGTAAGCCCCCTGATATGAAATTTCGAATCATTATTTCACAGCTTCGAATTTTGACCGCAATTTTGGATTTCGGCCGCACTGTGCGGCTGTTACGTCTTGAAAATTGGATAGACACACAGCAACCAAAAAGTGGATTTTTTTTTAATTATCCTTTTAAATCATTTTGTGACACCATTTCCGACCCTTCATATACAGTGTGTTGATATTTAAAATAAGCCAAATTAAAAACTTAACTGTGACTTTTATAGTACTTATTACAACTTTACCACACACACATTTTGACAAGAGTTGACTATTTATCTTAATTTTTTTAATTTTATTTATTTGTTTATAAACACATAACATATTCTTTAACGGATTAGTAATAAGTGACGCCGTAAGCCCCCTGATATGAAATTTCGAATCATTATTTCACAGCTTCGAATTTTGACCGCAATTTTGGATTTCGGCCGCACTGTGCGGCTGTTACGTCTTGAAAATTGGATAGACACACAGCAACCAAAAAGTGGATTTTTTTTTAATTATCCTTTTAAATCATTTTGTGACACCATTTCCGACCCTTCATATACAGTGTGTTGATATTTAAAATAAGCCAAATTAAAAACTTAACTGTGACTTTTATAGTACTTATTACAACTTTACCACACACACATTTTGACAAGAGTTGACTATTTATCTTAATTTTTTTAATTTTATTTATTTGTTTATAAACACATAACATATTCTTTAACCAAAACCATATAAATCCGAGTTTCATTTTTAGCAAAACTTAAAAAAAATCAACAAGCTTTTGAATTCTATTCTTTAGAAGTTTTTTGAGTATGCAGCTTTGTAGCTCATTAAATTTTAGTGTAACAAAGTGCAAGTTTAAAGCAGCTCGGACTTACCGTTGATTTTTGGTACTTTTTTTTTTGAAGGCTTTGCACATTTTCTCCATATAAAAATCGTCGAACACACTTCGTATGGAAGAAAATGACTGACATGTAGCCAACAAATAATTTTAACACACCAACCACTGTTCATACAACTACCCAAATGTAGTGTGTGGAATGCCTACTCGAATACGTAAAAGTACAACTTATGCAAAATCGACACCAGGTGCTTTTTGAAGTTTGAACATTTAATGCCTAGTGAAAATCTAGTATTAGATCGTATAAATAGCAATGTAGTCAACCATTTCGTTGACAATTTCGAGAAATTTTGAAACTTGGACTTTCTGTTACTCTCAGACCACTGTGCGGTCCAAAATCTTCTTTCTCCGCAACCTCACGTCAACCTTCAGCGCTTAGTTATTTTTCAGTTCAATCAATTTTAACGGAATATTTGTGAGTATTTTAATTAATTGTAATTAACGCCATTTCAGGAGTAGTTTCATGTGCGCCTTTATCAAAAAAAATATATATATGTATATATATTTAAAATAAAGTCTGCAGACTGGAGCTAAACCACTTCGAAAAAAGAAATAACTGTGGTGTGCAAAGTTCATTAATATTTAGGTAGCTTAAAAGTTTCGCTTCAAATTCAAAATTTTCGAAGATTTATAGAAACCAGAAGAAAGTGAAGTAAGCATTTTTAGTGCCACCTACACAACGAAATACAAATTAAAGTAAACGCTCAGCCACACTTCTCTCTGTCTTCTTCATCTCACTCAAACTCCTTTCAATTTTGCTATTTAAAAATCACTTGCTGCAGCTGTTCGCCACTCGTAGAGCAAATTTTTCTTCATTCCACTTTTTTCGAACTTTTATCAACAGATATCTACTAATTTATTAAAGCCACTTTTTCACTAGCGCTTGATATATGTATGCCTTGTTGTTGCATTTTCTTTATTCTTCTTCTTTTCAGCGATGGCATTCTCAAGTTTGAAAACTAATTATGCTTATGGAATTATGGAGATTCTCATAAATTAAATTCATTTTGTTTTTTTTTCGATTTCGTCTGCTGCTATGCTGCCATCGAAGCCAGCAAAGGCCAGCCACCTGCCCTCCATTGTCGAACCAACAGCAAAGCTGCTGACTGGTACTGGCTGGCTGGCTGGCTGACTGTTCTATAACTGTTTATCCATTATCTACTTACCTATTCTATCTACCATAATTTTTGTTGTATGCTCAGCAAAGCATTTAATGTGACTACCGGCTGTTTGTTGCCTAACTGGCTTTCTATCCGGTTGTTTGTCTGTGTCTCTCTTGGCTACCAGTCGCCAATATCATTCTTTGCCTCCTCCGCTGCTTCCTCTACATATCAAAATGTACGTACATATGTATGTGTGTGTGTGCGCGCATCTAACAAGGAGGTAGAAATTTTAAAATAATTTGTTTTCAAAATATGCGCATTAGTCGTTCGGCTCTATGTGTGTGTGTGGCCTTCGATGCCGCCTGCTAGTTGGCGCGTGCGTTGTGCTGCCTGCATTAGAGCTAATGGATTTAGTAAGTTTAATGAATTGTTCAATTTTTTCTTCGCGTAACAGCTTTCAATTCCGGCTCTTACGCCTTTTCACTGTTGCTCATTGGCTTGCTGCTCATTTGTCCATTAGTCTAGCTAATTTAACTAATGACAGAACTTTTAGCATATGTTCTAAGGTATGAGTATATGTTGACCGAAAAGTATTTTGAAGAGATAATACAATTAGGAACATGTTTGCGACAGAAAACTGCGAAAGTTTAAAGTTTGTTCGAAATGTCACTATTTCTTTCATTCTACCTGCGCTGTGTTACCGATTTATTTGTTTATTGCAAGTAGCAAAGCAGCGTTGAGAAACTATAATTTGTGTTCCCTGCCAAAGGCTGGGGTGTTTTTGTTGTATGTCAGCTTATACATACTTCGCTGACAAAAGTATTTCGTATGCCCTTAGAAAGACTAAATGAAAGATCTGCTAAGAGGAGGTCCTAGCATTATGCTGTTTGTCTGCTAGCAATAAGTTTTTTAAAAATTAACATAAAAAATATCTAAATAAATTTTTTTTTAATAATAAAATCTAAAATTTAAAAGAAAATTTAATTAAAAAAAGAAATAAAAAACTGCTAAATACTAACCGAAATAAATTTTTTTTTATTTCAAACAATAAAATTTACACATTTAAATAAAAAACAAAAAATACATGAAATTAATTTTTTTAATTAAATGAATTTAGAAGTACGCAAAGAAACTGAATTAAAATTTGAAAATTTCTTTAAAAAAGTGAAACAATTTCCTTAAAATTAAATAAAATCAAAACAGTGTTTTTCTTTTTAATAAAAGTGAAATTTAAAGAAAAATATTCAAAAAAGAAAAAACGCATGGAATAAGTTCCTATAAACATAAAAATTAATAGAAAATTTACTTAAAATAAGAAAAAATAAAACAATTTCGTAAAAATCAAATGAAATTAAAACATTTTTTCCTTTTTAAAATAAAAATGTTTAAGATTTGAAAAATAATTTTTCATAAAAATGGCATCAATAAAAATTTGTTAGTTAAAAAATTTAAAAAGAGAGAAATGCATTAAATAAGTTTCTAAAAATTAAATGAATTTAAAAAAGGAAATTTCTCCTTTTAAACCAACAATAAATCTAAAAATTAAAAGAAAATTTATTTAAAAAAGGAAAAAAATTCCAAAATTAAAATGAAATTCCAAAATTTTTTCTTTTTAAGGCAGTGAAATTTTAAAATCATATGAAAGTTAAATTTAAAAAGAAAAAAATGTAAAAAAAATTGTTTCTAAAAATTAAATAACTTTAAAAGCACGCAGAGAAAATGAATTAAAATTTGAAGGCTTATTAAAAAAATAAGACAATTGGCTAAACTAAATAAAATTAAAACGTTTTTCGTTTTGAAACAATAAAATTTAAAGAAAAAATTTGAAAAAAGGAAAATTTATCTATCCAGCAAATTTATCTAAAGAAAAATTAAACAATTTCTTAAAAAATAATGAAATTAAAACATTTTTTCCCCTTTTAAAAGAAACAATTTTAAGGATTTAAAAAAATTTAAAAAGAAAAAAATTCATTAAATAAGTTTCTAAAAATTAAATGAATTCAAAAAAATACAAACTTCTCATTTTAAAACAATAAAACCTAAAAGCATGTTCAAGTAAAATAAATTAGAATAAGAAAAAAATATTAAAATAAGAAAAGTTAGATACTAAATATTTTATGAAATTTCAAAAAAATATAACAGATGAAAACTGACAAGCCCATTTTTTTTATTCAGGAGTGACGAAAAATAGGGAGTCATTTCGCATTATCTGTCGTTCTGCATCAAAAACTAAATTTAAAAACAAAGTGGGCTTGGCACCTTTTCACCTTTAGGTAGCGATATTAAATATTTTCTGAAGTGTATTTATTATTTTATTTATAATTATGGTTCGAAGCCTTTTTAAGAATAATCACTTGAATCAGAAAAAAATAGATATGTCCATTCATTCAATTTAAAAGCTTTAGTATAACAACTAGTTTTTTATATAAAATTGAATTTTATATCTAAAGCAATTCCCACAACAAAAAAACCTTTGACACCCTAAATTAGTAAATTGCAATGAAACTAAATTTTTAAATTGAATTTCTGCTGCATTCTTTATTTGTGGCAATATTACACCGAGAGACAGTAGATTTTACAGTCAGAAAAAATAAATATATACGCAAAACTAGCGACCAAATATAGTAAAACTACGTTTTAAATTTTTCGTTCTGGCGTCTGGTACATAATAAAAGAAACAACTCACTATAAATAAGAACATACAATTTTTTTAGCTACAAGGACGAAAGGATATAGAAAATGTCCTTTTAAAACTTTATCCTTCCAATAGCCATTTTTCAAAAACTTTTGTTTTAAGGACTAATAATGCATACTGCCGCATCCTCGAATTTCGTCCGTCTTACTTTACTAGCTTAGAATAAAAAAATTTTTTAAAAAGGTCTTTGCAATACCAACACGTCCTTGCGCAACAAATAATTTACTTTTTTATTCTAGAGGTTTTTATCTTTTATTTGATATCAATTATGTTTTCTACATCGCACTGAACTTTTTAAGTATTTTTTTGAACTAATCATATCCTTGAAAGCCATAGCCTTTTGACAAATTCAATATGGCGTCTAAACTAACTACTATAAATACATATAAAATTTTACCTCACAAACTTTGTGCCCCTGGAAAATCCAACGCTAAAAACGAAAAGGTAAAAGCGGTTTCTTACTTTGTTTTTGGGGTTATTGATTATGAGCTTGGAACCTGATTTTAAATACACAAAATGGCGGATTCAATAAGGAGGCCAACAATTAAAATGGATCCGATTCGCTTGAAACGTTTACTCGGGGTTTTTTGTGGTTTTTGGTTACGAATCTATGGTCAGGTTGGAAAAATTCCAAATGACGCACCCAACTTGGCGTCGAAATAAATTAAAATATGAAGTGAGTTCTCGGCGCCATATTTTGTCTAGCATTTATGACGGAAAAGTTGAAATGGAAAATTCTTCATGGCGTATGAGTTACGTGAATGAGATGAGAATGTTACTCATACGCCATGTAAGTACGTTTAAATTAAACTTTTCCGCGATAAATGGTAGATTCAATATGGATGCGCCATTTTCAATTTGTTAAATCTATTCGAAGTACTAACTACGAAGTAAATGAGACAAAATTTTGAAATTTCGTAAGCCATATTGGATTCGACATTTTGAAATTTGAAAATCTGACTTTAGAACGGTGGCTCACTTGGCATGAAACGTTCCATAAAAATAAAAATAAAATTTAAACCTGGTTCAATGGGTCTGTTTTAAATTTTATTAGCATTCAGTTTTACAAATTTGTTCGTATTTATTCATACATATTTCCAACCCCTCAATGAATGCATTTAGTCTCATACCTATTACTTTTTTATTTGAAGGGGATATATGAAGAGAGACAAATTTTCGATTTACAAAGCATTCTTAATTTTCTATGAGTGTGGGTGTTAGTTAATATATTTTCGAAGGTATTTAGGAAGTAGCTAAAGCATCGCCTTTCTTCTGGAAGTTTAATTTATTATCTTATAACTAGTGTCTATATTTAGAGCACCTTATTCGTAGGCGTATTAATTCAATAGTTGTCACAGGAAATATTCAAATACCGTATATTAATCTTCCATAAAAAGCGGAAATATAATCTTTTTTCTAGTTTCAATAAATCTGCCTACTTTATATGTAAATACTACAGTGTTAACTATCTTTGAAGGCGCTGCGGCCGGTATTTACTAGTTGAAGATGTTTCTAAATCAAAGATTTCACAAATACTTTCATTTGCTACCCGCATTGTATATTTAGCTTATCTTATCAAATTAGCTGAATTAAATTTTTCATATAGGTGGCAACCCGCTTCAAAAATACTTTCTTAAACCTCTTTGTTTTCACTCTTGTACTGTAATTTATATTATAAATGTAAATTAATTAAATTCGTCCAACAGGTGGCAACCCTCTACGAAAATAATTTGTACAAACCTCTTTAGTTTGTTGCCCATATTACAATATTTGATTCACCTTATCAATAAAATTAAATTAAAATATTCAAACAGATGGCAACCTTCCACAAAAATTTTTACGGCTGTAAGCCTTCTTACACCTCTTCCTTTTGACAGCTATACTTCAACATTTATTATATCTTGTTCATTTACTTAAACTGAAATATATAAACAGGTGGAAACTCTCTAACATTTTTTCATATTTTAAGTTAGACGTAGAGTAATGCATCGATGAAAACTTCATTCAATTCCATGCATTAGTATTTGAGTAATGCGCGTACAAACATACAGATAGACAAAATTCTAAAAACTGTTGATTGGGATTCTGTTGCTCTTTTCTATTAAATTTACAACGTACAGCTCTTATTGGTCTCTTAAAATCTTGTTATAAGTATAGATTTTTACCAAAAATAGTTTGATACATTTTTTATAGTTTTTACTTAATATGCAATTTGTCTGCTATATTACAATTTCATTACTCCGACTACATACACATATCATAGTCAAAAGAAGCATTTGGTAATAAAATATTATCTAACCATACAATTTTTTTTACTTCTAAAAAAATTTTAAATATTCATGTACGTCTCGCTTCAAAAGTCCTAAAACAAAAACCTCAATAAATTCGTCTCAAAACTTTAGCAAAGAATACATCACTTTCTAAATTTACGAGGCCACTTACGCACGAGCATACAAACAAAAACGGTAGCATACTGCACGCTTAAATACGCTTTGATCTAAATGGCTTTACTGCTGAACCAACTGCTTTATTGCCACCATCGTGCCTGAATGAGTGAGTGTGTGAGTGAGCGAATGAATGCGTGAGCAGCGTATGTGTCATGGAGGGAGGGAATTAAGTGTTAGGGAAAAAACTTGGGTTTACTTACGCGGTTGTTGAATTTTTTGTTTTTGGTTTTGCTATTTCTCTTTGCCGGCGCCAACCATTTGTATACTTAGCTTGAAGTACTAACTCTTTCTCGCTGCTATGTGCTGTTGCGTTTGCATACGAAATTCACTTGACAAGCTTTGAACAAGACGAGCTGACACTTGTGTCCGCACCAATAAATGGGTCGCAAAAATTTCAGCAACAAAATTCGATACGGAAAGAAAAAACAGTGCCTCTGACAAATCTGTCAACACCCATTAACTGGGCGTATCGGTGGAATAGCTGCGGAAAAGTGACTGGATTGCGTAGTGTGTTTTTGCAATTGGCAGTGGAAAGCAGTCGGAAAGGCATACCAGTGATGGGCTATGCTATTACAGGCTGTCACAAGTGACTGCCACATTCATGCTCAATATGTTTATGCTTAACTTTGGTACTTTGCGCACATGTGCGATGCTGCTGTGGGTATGTGTGTGTGTATGTGGAGAGAAAGGTTACACGTTCATGAACGTGTGTAAGTGGCGTTGCAAAAGCTATAGTAGTTAGTATAGGAACAATATGCAGCAGTGCGATTGTAAAGGGTCGTGACAAGGCAATTTATCACACCAGCCAACAAATAGCAGCGCCTAGCAGCACCAACACATAAACATAGACAGCGAACCATACCCACAAAAACACATGTGTATTTAAACATAAGTATGTGTGTATGTTAATATGAGGCTGCTCTGGTCGTCGTCGTCGTCGTAGTCTCATACATCTCAGCATCACAGAGATGGCCTATAAAGTTAAGCTCGTAAATCAAAAATCAAATTTAACGCGCGCAAACAAGGCAAGTGAAAGGCGGCGAAACCCGCTTAGATTGTAGAGTGGTAGCGGCGGATAGAGAGCGGCCACTCATACCCATACAAATACAGCTGCAGCGGCAACTAGCATCACATGGCGTATGAGTAACCTCGATTGTAGTGCGCGCAGCCATGAAGTGGAATTGTAAAAAACGACCAGTTACTGTGCCGACTGGCGAAGGGCAACGGAAATAAAATGTCACAAAATTACGAGTTATAAAACACTCAAGCTGCGCTGTGTTGGTGGCATTAAAAAGGGCCACAGGGAAAAACTGCTCGCTGCACAGTGGGGCAAAAAAGGTTGCTGTGGACAATTCAATTTTGAGAGCCCAAATATGAAACGATTTTAAGTTTCTTTGCTTTTTTTAATAAAAGATAATTAAATTACGCGCCGATCTATCCGTGCCGATTTTTAAAAAAAGCTCTTTTTTTTATTTATTTATGTTCAAAAACTAAAGAAGAAAAAAATTTTACGTTTGAATGCTTCCTATGATTTGGAAAATACTTGAAATTAATTTCAAATGTCTGCAATTATATAAAAAATTAATCGTAAATATTTTTCCATAGTATAGATTTAATTAAAAAATGTTTTTCATTTGTTATCTCTACTAATATATATTTTGAAAGCCGTTTTTCCGTTTTTTTCTGAAGTTTGTATGGGAGTTGCCACGCCCCCTTGATATATCGAAATTATTCTTATTCTATTATCATCCTTTGGGAGTCTGGAGTCGATGTCCAAAATTTCAAAAATATCGGTACAGCTGCTGTTCTCGAATTTTTCGATTAGAAAAAAACGGCTTTCAAAATCTATATCAGTATAGATGGCAATTAAAAAAAAAATGTATTAAATATTTCCTATGGAAAAATATTTATGAATCGTTTTTTAAGTAATTGCAGCCATTTGAAACTAATTTCAAGTGTTTTCCAAAAAATTGGAAGTATTCAAACGTAAAATTTTTTTTAAATTTATTTTTTCAACGTAAATAAATAAAAAACTAGAGCTTTTATAAAAAATCGCCGCAGAAAGATCGACGCAAAATTGATTTATATTTATTTAAAAAAAGAAACTTGAAAACGGTTCATATTAGGGCTCTCAAAATTGATTTGTCCATAGCAACCTTTTTTGCCCCAATGTGCGCTGCAATAACTGAGCGCGGCCAAAGGCATATAACTTTGTTTTTGTGCACAGCGTACTTTGGGCGCAGATAATGTGCTAATATAAGAATTGTTGCTGTTTATTTATGCTTTTATGTGTGCACTCAGACAAACAAACATACATATATGCATGTATTTATGTATTTATGAGCAAACATAAAACAAAAATCTTACGAAGATACAATATCGCGACGATAAAACCACAGCATAGCTAGCAGCCAAGGGAGAAGGTAGTGCAAAATGGCGCACAGTGTTACAAGTATCACATTCACAAGCTGAGTGCCTCAATTTATGGGCGAGAAAAAGTGTTGTGTGGCCCCTTTTCATTTAAAAAATCCTTGTCAGCACTTTGTAAACTTTATCTTAGTTTTTCGTTGAGAATACTACNTTTTTTTTTTTTTTTTTTTTTTTTTTTGCTATTTGCTGTTTTTTACTCTGCACTTATCATTTTATGTCACGAAGAAGCTGTATTGCACTTTTTTCATGGCGCTGTTTATTTGATTTATTTGATGTTTGTTTTTTGCATAATTTTTTGCTGTTATTTTCTGTTGCCTTCAACGCATATTACATTCATGTTTACTTCATTTCACGGCCTCGGGACGTGTTTTCTTATTTCGCATATAATATAGAGCAAAAAGCAAGCAATGAAATAAACTAAAGAAGATTATAATGGCATCGTATCGAATGATCAAATAGTGAGTCTAATATATATGCAAAGAAGGATACAAACAAAGAAAAGCATAGAATGAAACATAATAAAAAAAAAAATAAAAAACAGCATCGAATCCTGCAGAAATCCCGTAGCTTGTCCGCACTCATTTTTCCATCAACAGTGTGATTTAAAATTTTGTTATTAATCATGTACAAGTATGCCATATAGGGAAGCCCCCAAAAATATTTCAAGAAACTGTTTTATCAGAATTTATTGCGCTAATTTTCATTAGGGTGCTCTGCTGCTTGTTGTTTGTTATCGGTGTAATGTGAAAATAAAATCCCAAAAATTTTTATTTATATACACAAGGAAAAAAAAATTAATTAAAAACACTTTCTCCCTGTATATTAATTCCCCTTACCCTAGGTGAAGGGCTGGTTACGCCCTTGTATAAAAAAAAAATTTAAGTATTATAACCGTACATCGTACGGTCAGTTTGTTCTTTTAGAGTGCATACATGGTTCCATAATGATTCCAGTATCTTCATTTACATATGTACATATTTTGTAACTATCAATATCTTATAAATAGAAGTGGAAATTTTTATTTCTAAAACTTATAAAGTTAGAAGGACGAAATTCGTGGATGTGGTTGTTAACATATTGGTCCTTAACATATATTTTTTTCAAAAATAAAAATTGGAAATTCCCCAGTATATTCAAGGATAAACTTTTAAAAGGACATTTTCAATACTTATTCGTCCTGGTGCACCCAAAAATTAATTTGTTTTCTATTCTACAGAATTTTTCCTTTTAATTGACACCCATATTGTTATTCCACAATGCATCGAATCTTTTGAATAATTTTTTTATTAAATCACATTCTAGAAATTTCAAAGTCCTTTTAAAAAAATTTAAAAAAAAATCCTGACGTCAGAGAGAAAAACCAAAAACGCAGTTTTACTATATTTGGCCCCACAGTTTTGTGAATATATTGAATTTTTCGTGTGTAAAATTGACTGTCGCACGGTGTTATATATAGGCCAAATACAAATAATTGTTCTGCCCATAGTAAAACCATGGAAAAAAAGTGAAAAGTGAACCGCTTCGGGGAAAATTAAACTCACGATAAGGGTCAGTGTGACTATCAATACGATGAACAGAACAACGAAACATTTTCTGACATCTGAGTTAAAAAAAATTAAGAAAACACAAATTTTTATTTTTTGTCTTCGATTCGGTTCAACGGTTCGGAATTAAAAAAAAAGAACACGCAAGTTAAAGTTTGCCTTTACATTTGATGTTGCCACATATTTAACAAAAATAAATAAACCTGGTGAATGTATCTATTGGTTGAAACGAACCTATAAACCCCTATGCAATGTGGTTCGGTTTTCGGTTCGGATGAAGCATTTGTGGAAACTTTCGGTTCGCTTAATGGTTTAGTTAATTAATAGAAAAAAGCGGGTTTCGTTTCAAAACCGATTCACGTGCCTGGTTTTAAGTAGTCTGATTTTTGGCTAATTTTTAAATTTTTTTTTTTTACGGTGTTACGCATTGTTTTCCATACAAAGTATGTTCCAAAATATTTTTATATTCAGCCTTATTATGAGTTTCTTTTTCCCCGAACCGGTTTACTTTTCACTTTTCATTTCAATGTATTTACTATGGGCGGAAGAAACATTTTCGAGCGAAACTCAGGATAAGGTAAATTATTATTTTTTTCTTTTAGAGCCTAATAAATCTTTTATTAAAGTAATTATTCTTCAAGCCTACAGTTTTTTATTATTCGGGGTAGCTCATTAATTTAATCAGAGAATATATTTCATTTAAAAAATTTGTACGGTAAATTTACATTCAGCTAAACACAATATTAAAAACTACCGCGAATTTTTAGCCGTTTCAAGCTTGCACTATTTTATGCGCTATTAAATTAAGCTGCATTTCTGAAAATTTTCTAAAAATTCATGGTAAAAAATTGAAAACTTTGATTATAATTTGGTAATTTTTCTAAATTTTGTATAAAGTTGGAAACTTTTATCTATCGGGTTTTAGTTATAGACGACAGCTATGGCTCAGTGGTTAGGGGTGCGTACTACCACTCCGTGAGGCATGGCTTCGATCCCTGAATCACCACCATACATACATACACAAGTGTGAAAAAAGTCACGCAATTAAATTTCCCATTGGCTTTTACAGAGACGCTAAAAATGCGAACATTTTGATTTCCTAAAACTTGCTAAGCATAAAGTCATGTGTGTGTGTTGTTCTTTCTGTATGTGACATCCGATGGTAGCGTAATATTTCATCAATAAAAATTTTACAATTCCAATATTTTATTGGTGTTTTCATATAAATATTTTCTATACGCTTGTACGTGTGTTTGTGTATTTACTAGGATTGCAAGCACTACGTTTCTAATTGTTGTCGCACACAAATTATTTATTGCATTTTTTATGACGCATATAAATTTTGCAACAGCTACACATGCACACTAACATTTCAAATGCACAACTGCTGCAAATCACTTTGCGAACAATAGCAAAAATTGCAGGAAATACATAAATTCTTACTGTTATTTATTTTTAAGTGAAAAATCAAATTTACCGCCACCCATTAGGTAGAGTTATAGTGGTTAGTATGTACATAGATGTGTGTATGTATTGTAAAGCGAATAAAGTTTGACATATTGTACGTAGTATGAACGTTTGAAAAAAAAAACACGATTTACCTGTGAATTAGTATTTGTCTAAGCTCCGACTTTAAGGTACAAAAATAATTGCCACATAAATACCGCTAGAATTCAAATCGCATTAGCGCAGTAATAGAGATAGACAGAAATTGAGAAGAGTTGAGCTTTGCTGCTCACAAGACTTGCCTCACGCTTCAGTCTGGAGTCTACATGCCTGCGAAAATTCTTTAATTTTATCCACCGAGAAAGGATTTTGCTTGGCCTATTTGGCTAGTCTTATTGAGCAGCGCCAGTACTGTGTTCTGATTGATCTGTTTTCATTTATGATTTCTTCTTTCATCGTAAATACTGGAAAATATAGCCAGGTAGGTATCAACCCCAATTGGAGTTACCGGCGACACTTCTCTGGTTATTCTCTCCGCTATTTCATTCCCTAGCAGCGGATTCCATTTTTGGAGAGTATCTGAAGAAAATTGCTTTGACCCGTACTTTAGAGGATTTTTTTTTGTGACCTAAAATATTTTGATACCGATTAAACTCTTTGCCAATCTTCCAGATAAACACCACCACAAAGAAATCGCGAAAATGCTTGCCAATCAGTATTTGTAAAGGCTCCATTTGGAAACCTGAGTACTAACCTAGTTTCTACGGTTCTACTTGAAAGGGCTTTGTAAAGCTTTGCTTTGCATACTGAGAAAAACAATTAACAAGAAATTAGTTAATATTACCAAATTAAATTTTGAAAAAAAATCAACGTCATTTTTGGTTAATATAAACAAGGCCTTGGTTGATATTTCCAAACAATGATTTAATAAACCACACTTTTGTTTACATTAATCAAACTTTTTTTTGTCGATTTTTTCATTTGAGTACGCTTATGTTCTGCACCTCACAGATGCTTTTTCATAATTCGGAGATACAAAACGAAAATTTTTATACCCGAGCGCACTTGTGCACAAGGGTATATTAATTGATCATTTATGTATACATTTGTCTATATCTATCTCGATTCGTTTTGGCTGTTACAAACAACCGTTATGTGAACAA
>NW_016170498.1:0-15715 GCF_001687245.7 Rhagoletis zephyria
ATATGAGAATTGAAGTCGGTTTTGTTTTTTGCTTAAAAATTACTTTTTTTCTGTTCAAAGCATTTTTGTACTTTCTCGCTTCCAATTTGTGCAACGTCGGAACGCAAATTTTCAATACCAATATACCGTCGTTAATTTAAATACAAATTTTCTCTATTTAGTTTTACAACGTACTGCTTTAAACCTTCCCTAATAGCATTCAAATATTTTACCCTATAACTTTAAAAAAAAAAAAAATATATATATAGAAACGCCAGAAACGTAGGGTAGTATATTTTTTATGTATTATTTTATGTAAACTTTAGCTTTTGTTTACCAACAAGAGCACTGGAAATCAATAGAAAAACCAGAAGATTAATTCTGCTCCGGAAATTCTCGAAAGTCAGACCGATAAAAGATCGTATTTCCGCAGCATTTGTCCGTACGAGGTTTTCCAACACTTAAGAAGACTGATCCCATCCAATTCAAACTCTATAAACCCAGCTAATCGCATTGTCATCAAAATATAAAGAGTAGATTTGGTTCTAAAGATCGGTATCCACCGACTTTACAAAAGGGTGGAAGGAAAAAGAACGATGGTGTTTTGAGACACCAGTCAAATTTTAGGCCTACCGGATAAACACCGTACATACCGCAATACTTCGAAGAAGTGGAACATTTTACAAGTTCGCGATAAAAGAACTCAACTGTATTAAATTTTCTTACATTGTCCTTCAATATAAACAACCCATTTTCTATATTCTTTTAAAGCCAAGTGAGGTGTCATTTAGCCTGTCATTTAGCTCGGTCCCAAACGGAATGCTTCGAATAGGGGTCAACCTTCGGAACCACATTAAATTATTTCCACGGCATTCGTGACTCAGTAAAACCAAAATGGAGTTATTCTTGCAAAAGCGACCAAATTGACAGGCCTACAGCACACCGTGATTCGAAACTGAATTTTAATATTCATTATTCACTTAGAGCCTTCATTTTTCATAAAAAAAATAAAGAAGGCTGAAATCGAAAATTTTCATGAAAATGACAGTTTATGAAGCACTTTACACGTGTTTTATTTTTTTATCAATAAGGTTATTATTATACATATTATTAAAAATCAATGCGAACTGTTAGCCACATAAAATTTGCACTCTATTATACTAAACAAATATTTAATTTTGGTCAACATTTTTTTAATAAAACTTCAAATTGTTATTGTTTTTTCATTTTGGGGTAACCCTGCAATTGTTCCCAGCTAGTTTTTATTACGCAACATTTATTAACAAGGACAAAAGATCGATTTTGTTAAAAATTGATACTTTTTCTGTATTTTGCACTAAAAAAGTTAATACAAAGAAATGAGAATTCAAAAATGCAGCTCAACCAGTTTGTTTTATAAACTTTCATCTAAAAAATAATAATCAAATTGAGTTGAAAGAAAGCTCCAGTGGATTATGAGCTGTAAATTGCAGTTTTGAACCACAGTACATAGAGCACAGGTTTAGGCTTTAACCTAGGGAAGTTATGTTTGAAGATAACTTGGTAGTTCTATTCGTTTTTAATTAGACTGGAATCCATCTTTTTTTAAAGGATTATGAATACCGATGAAATCAGAACTTTAAATAGCAATTTCCCACTAATCTGAGATAAACCCTCGTATCTATATAATCACTAGCTACATCAAGTTAATTAAATAATTTGGTTTTTGTTAACACCATTTTTTGTACTTGAAATTCCCATCTGATCGTTCCAGCTTCTTTTTTCATCCAGCCATTTCTTCCCATTTTAGCTTTTATTGCAGCCGGTCCTGGTTTCTGCATCGCACTCGAGATGAGTCTGTAACTGTTATTATATGAATGCAACTCTTCGTGCATTTGCTATTCATTTATTTAATTCTCTTGAGATAATTAAGCCACAACTGCGTTTACAATTCGTAATTGTGTCTCTTGTGTCGCATTGCAAACTTAACAAATTGCTTAAAATGCTAAAAATATATCTATTCGCACAGACATACATACATCAGCTGTAAACTAAAAGCAACCCAATGTTGGTATCATCCGCATCCCCATTTCTACAAACCTCCGTCTCTCATCTTCGTTTCAAAACAAGAGTACTTTCATGTTAATCAAACATACCACCACCGCTGTGCTTCATTTGCATTGAATGGCGCAAAGCGCAAGTTTTCCATTGCAGACACAAGTTTTCAATTAATGTCCGCCGCCACCGTTGCCCGCATAAACGGCGCCTGCACATTCATATACCCCCATCATTCAGTGTTGCATAATGGCGAAATTGCACGAATTGTCTTTGTACCATTGCCAACTAACCGGCCACCGATACATACATACATACGCACGTCTAATACTTCGTTCTCAACTTCTCGCTACCGTTCATCACCAAACACCAACCGGCGACCGGCGACCGGCAATCGACAATCGAGCGTCAACCGTCGCCATTGACATAGCGCACAGCCTTCATCCGGTGCTGGAGCAGCAGCCCCAACAACAATCGAGTAATTCCATTGACACTCCTGTCGATTCTTTCGTTCATTATCCAATGCATCGCTTCTCTTTTGCAATTTTCTCATTCACAAGCCATTGTTGCGATACAATCAATATTGTAGTAGTATGTATTTAAGGGCGGAGAAAGGAGTAGTTGGCACGAAAATGTTCCACTGGAGAAACATCTTTCAACAAATGAATGTCAGCGTAAATTCATTGCAGTCATTCAGGATGAAATGAATAATTTATGGAGAATCTGTTCGTAGTTGGTTTAGTACAATTTGACGTAGCCTTACCTGGACAGCGGAATGGGTTATTGAAACGAATGAGAATTGGTGAATAATTGAATGGTAATAAGGTTCTACGTTAATAAATTAGTTACATAGTATACAAAATAATTTACTTTTTGTCGAAACAAATGCCAAACCAACCCATGAGAAAACAGCACTCAGACTACATAGTATTAAGTTAGGTTGAAGTGGCTGCCAGTGAC
Organism: Rhagoletis zephyria; assembly: GCF_001687245.7. Taxonomy (NCBI): domain Eukaryota; kingdom Metazoa; phylum Arthropoda; class Insecta; order Diptera; family Tephritidae; genus Rhagoletis; species Rhagoletis zephyria. The sequence goes on from NW_016170498.1 coordinate 2,974, forward strand.
CCCACTAGCCCAAATAGGCCGTTAGCTCGTGGGCCGTTGTAATACCATGCGGATCGTTAGAACTCTCACACTCAAACCATCGTGTGTATTTCGCGAAACCCAGAAGTTGCCGTATGCCTACCTTGGCTATTGGTTAGGTTTTCAAAGAATCCTGAACCCATAAAATTTCGTCTTATTCATAACAGACGCCGCAAGGGTTCTGGATCTTCTTCATTTCAGCAGAAGTCGTTATAAATAGGGGATCCCTAGCCTCTCCGCGTGCCATCCGATAGCAGCATGGCTTGTTAGCAAACGCACAGCTACGACTAGGTCCAATCTGCTCAGCATGAGGAGATCATACGAAAGCTTTGTGTGCCATCTTGGCCACGTAAGCTTCGTGTTGTTTCAAATGGTGAGACTAGCCCATCTTTCCCTTACTACACTCTAAAAAATTTTGGTTTAAATTTACGCATATAAAGAGAGGTAACCAGTTTTGTCTCCTAATGTGTGCAAAATTAAACACTTTTACATACCAAATTTGTGGCGTAGAGCAAAATTACACATAGAATGTTTAAAATTGAGTAAATATGACCACTTAAAATTTATTATTATTAGAAAATGTATTTTTACTTTCAAAATTTTTGCAATTTTAAACATTTCCTGTGTAGGTTAGGTTAGGTTAGATTATCCTGGCCTCCATGGGGCCCATTGTGATGCCATATTTGAGACTCCTCCTACCTCAGAAATGGAACCAATTTCTGGCGCTGATGAAGCGAACAAAATCGAAGATACTGGCCGAATCCAGCTCAGCTAGACACTCAAAAAATAGCGGAGGAGCGAGCGTCGACGCGCCCCTACCAAAGTGGGTCAGTGGCATAGGTAATGCTCCACGCTTCCGATTTCCTCCCCATCGCGGCAGCTGTAAAGTAATCGTTTGGCTGCACACCCATCCTGGCAGCGTGTGTCCCCATAAAGCAGTGCCCAGTGAGAATTCCAATAACATGGCGGAGCATTGGTCGCTCCAAACTGAAGAGAGGGCGAGATCTACGCTTATCTAACCTATACCAGATGTGTCTCCCTATCCTGCACGCGGGCTCCGCAGACCATCTTGCATTTGCCCGTTCGATAAAGTTACTCTGCAGACAGAGTTTGCAAGAAGATAGCGGAGTACCCGCATTTCGAGCGGTACTGATGGCAGACAGTTGAGTTCATTTCCGAGCCAGCTCGTCCACAGCACAGTTACCCGGTATATCTCTATGACCTGGCACCCATACAATTTGAGTAGAGTAACTACTTGCCAACTCATTTAGAGTACGTATACAGTCCATGACATTCTTCGATGTATATTTTTCACATTTCCTGTTATATAATAATAATAGATTGGCAGAAATACACTCGGAGATTTGGCATTGCCTGCCGAGGGTTAACTGCTTTTTTCTATATTTCCTTTTTTGCGATGTTTCTTTGACCAGGACTTGAACCCAGGTTTTACACGGACTTTTCGGAGTGTTGTTTCTAACAAAGATCGCTTAGAATAAATAAGAGTTTTCCGAATAGGTCGGTCTCTGGTCCACCTACGGGAAAAAGTCAATTTTTTTAGCCCTTGACATGGTGATTAATGAAAACTATTTATATACAATATTTCATGAAAATCGAAAAGGCTGTTCGCGAGATTACGTGTTGCAAAGAAAAGGGGTTTGTCCTTATATTTTTATTTATATTAATTAATGGGCTGTTAATTTGAATACCTAAACATTTTGAATAAATAGTGTGAATTTTTGGGTATAAGTGATTGGTAAAATTTGTTGAGTTTTTATAGTTTTTGTACAAAGTATGAAATCCAGATTTATATGATGCTCAACATATAATGTACTGGAGTTTTATACAACATAATAAACATTAAATAAACAAAAGAAAAATTGCCAAAAATTGTTAAAATGTCACATGACTTCATCAGCTGAGTATTGAGGTTACGTGACCATAAAACCCAAAATAGGTAAAAATTTACCCGTACATCTCCTGAGGGTTAGCTTTATTTAACTTCCATTATTTAAATAAAAATGTTTTTTTTTTATATATTTGTCAATGTTAATGTGGCTTGTTAACATTTTATTTTTAATGTTTTTATTGAGCTTTGTACCACGATTGTTTATTAGGAAAAATTGAAAAAGCAACAAAGTCTAAGCGGTAGAAGTTATTTATGGGTTGCTGTTCGCCGCACAAAATATAAATACTTTATTCTTCGGCGTATAGTGCACCCGGTAGCGTGCCATAAATTGCACCATCTAATACTTTTTCTAGAGCGTACGGCAACAACCAAACTNGCCGCCCCTAGGCAATTCATACCTTGCCGCCCTTTTTTCACGAAAAAAAAAAATATATATATATGTTTTTCTCACTAGAATCCGTTCCAGCACCACTCTCTCTCACGCGCCTCCTGTAAATGGCATCGCACTCGACTGGAAGCTGTAAAGATATATCTTTGGTCGAACCTCAGAAGCTGCAGAGATCTTTTTACCAGATACCGAGTTGGAGCATGTATCCTTATGGTACATCCAAATCTAAAAACTCCCTTTGGAATATTTGATAAGAATTTGGATTTTCTTTAAGCTGAGTAGAGCCCCCACTTTTCCTAGAGTTGTCCGGTCAAGTGCCACCAGTGTTGTTCTCTCAGCGCTTTTCTTTGATTTCTGAATTCTTCTTTTATCGTATTTTAACCTATTGCCAGAAAGGAGTGGGGCATATTTCAAGTTGCATTTCTATATTCCCTTCTGGCCTGGAACCGATGAAAAAGGGATGCTGTTGTGGTTTTCAAGAGTTTCAAGAGAGTTTCCTAAGCACCCGGATCCCAGCGAGAATATCACTTGGAAAAATGAAACAGACTTAAAAAAATTTTTTTTTTAATTACAAATTAAAAAATTATACATATTTATTTCAAGTCTCTGATAGTGGGAAAGTGTTCGTCCTTTCAAACTGCTACTCATAGAAAACCGCAAAATAACTCAAACATCTTCTATTCATCTTAAATTTTAAATTTACTGGTTTTTCCAATTCTCTAAAAAGAAGCCACAAACTAAAAACACTTTTCAAATTCCTTAAGTGCACATTTCACACTTTAACAAGTGAAGTATCAGCTTTTGAGCGCAAATATCTGCTAGCAGCTGTTGTCGAGTTCGGGCAAGTACAGTGCTTACATACTCGCGCTCATTCCGATGCTAACAAAGTCTTCTCATCCTCAATCGCCAACGCTGCTGTGTGCCAACCATTGTGCTCCAGCACTTCACTTTACTCTAGCAGAGGAGTAGGTGTGTAGGTGTGTACGTGTATTGTATGCTTGTATGTTTAACGGCATTTAGCAACACTGTTACAACATCATCGACAGCTTTTAATTTCGTCAATGACGTCATTAACACGAGCATCAGCAACTCAACGGCAACAACAGCAGCGATTGCAACAGGCAGTGCATGCAGGCACAAAAGCAAGAGTTCGTTAAGAAAGGCAGCAGCTCTTAAATATTTGGGAAATTTTCGACTTTCAACCATTGAACAATTCATGTATTTGCTACATTACACCTACATACATAAACTAGGCGACAAACTAAAGTGCACACCTTGTTCTAATATAATATTCACAATAATTTTTTTTATGAACAATTTTTCGCTTAATCTATATATATAAATATGAATGTCTGTTTGTTTATTACCTTATAACTTCTGAATCGCGGCACGGAATCGGAGGAAACTTTGCATACTTATTTGCTTTTACCCCGGGAAGGTTATAGGAATAGGGATAAATGGGCAGTACTGTAAAAGAGGGCGTTGCACCTCCCATACTAACTAAAATTTTCAAATTCGACATTGCAAGAAGGTGGCAACCCTCTTCAAAATATTTTCAAACGGCCACCTTCTGCAGCCCCTTTCGTTATGCGCCCATATGTTGAAACATATTTCTCATAATTAATTTTCTTAATTCAAATTGAATTTAATTTTTTAAACAGGTGGCAACCCTCCTAAAGTTAAGTTAAGAAACAAATATTTTCAAAACCCTTTCCACTGATATCCATTTTGTAATAATTGATTTTTTTTAGATAATTTGAATGAAATTTTTTTAAAGGTGGCAACTCTTTTAAAAAGAGTAAAACCTTATTGCATATCTGCAGTCCAAGAGTTTAATTTGACACCTTATTTTGGAAAATCAAACGAACGGTCTGTTATGACGGCATTGCTTATTATATAGTTTATATTCAATTGTTCTACAGGTGGCAACTCCTTTCGAAAAAATAAAACCTTATTGCACATTTACAGATCAAGCGCTTTAATTTGACATCTCAGTTTTGAAAATCGGGTGAACGGTACAGATCTTTTATGCTGCACAAAAAATCCCTTCGCGTATTATATATATAGATAGATAGATGAGGCTGTGAAAGNTTATTGCACATTTACAGATCAAGCGCTTTAATTTGACATCTCAGTTTTGAAAATCGGGTGAACGGTACAGATCTTTTATGCTGCACAAAAAATCCCTTCGCGTATTATATATATAGATAGATAGATGAGGCTGTGAAAGGGGGCGACAAATCCCAAATGCGTGGAATATTTTACCAGTTATAACTTCGGAACCATAAGTCACATAAACATAACATTTGGTATGCAGACATATCTATGCTTATAAAGGGGGTGTAGCACTTAACATAGGCTTGGAATTTTTTATCTGCCATAACTTCGCAACCGCAAGTCACATGGCCCCTTTAATTTCTTCTGGCGTGGGTAGAAACCCGCGGGTAAAAGCTAGTTATTTATAAAATTATAGTTCATTCTATATTATAAACCATTTAAATCAAAGTTTCACACTTTATATAAAGTTCACAAAAATTCATCAAAATGTTCAACTTTTTATTTAGAATTTCTCGACAATTTTTGAGTATGCAGCTTTGTAGCCCATTCAATTTTAGCGCAAGTTTCAAGTCGCTAAAAATTACCGTTGATTTTCTAGAATTTTTTTATCCCATTTGCTTTTACATAACGAACAAACACATTTATTTTTATAGAAGAAGACCGCAACATCCTCCACAAAAAAAAATATAACAAGTCAATGGTAATCTCTAGAAACTTTAAACTGGCACTTTGTGTACTAAAATTTAATGGACTACAAAACTGCATACCCAATAATTTTCTACAAATTCTGAATAAAAAGTTTAAAATTTTGATATATTTTTGTGAACTTTATATAAAGTGTGAAACTTAGAGGTATATGTTTTATATTATAGAATGACTTATATTTTCATAAATAATTAATGCGAAAAATTGTTAATGAAAATAATTGTGAATATTATATTAGAACAAGGTGTGCACTTTTATTTTTCGCCTAGTGTATATACAAACCAATAAGGTAAAGATAGTTTGCGGCACTCTTCTCTTCTCTATTAGAGTGCATACTGATTGCAGCGTTAAGTACGTGTGGGAATTTACACGTGGTGCCTGCATTTATGAGCCAACCAAAAACAACACTTAATTTAGGAATAGCATGGCACAACTTGCCGCCATTAGGTAATATCATGTGTATGTGCTGATGCTACTGCACAATATATGATTAGGTTTTATAGGTACTTTATTATACATATACATAAGAGTATTTTTGTATGTTCAATAAATGTTTAAATTTGTGTTCTAGAACAAAAGTTCTGCTACTTAAAGGATCTTGTATGCTTCGATAATAGCACCGAGCAACACAACCACTCATTATACTACAGAAACTAAAACACAAATTTGAATAACTAGTTTACAGGGGTAGCTTTGGTGAGGCCACTGCTACTCGTTTGGTTCTAGAACGCACGGAAGTAAGGAAGGGCTGTTTACGACACTCGATCTCGATGAACAGACTGCAAAGTCATCGGATATTGACTTCCCCAACGATCACCACATAGGAAACAACGAATCCGCGAAAAGTCAGAACGTTTTATTTACTGCAAAAATGTTGCACACGTAGTAAAACTGTATGCAAAGTTATGACTCCATTCTTTTTATAATCCGTCTAAGTGATCTTGGACGAGTTCAACAAAGCACGCCAACTTACGTCAATTGTAAATGCCAAGTGAAGCCAAGTTCTTCTCTAGTTGGTTTTTTCATCGGAGTGGGAACCTCCCTCTTCCTCTGCTACAACCAGCGGGTCCCGCAGTATTTTAATTCGCTGCACTATGTCTATGTCGCCGAGACGCTTAAATTATCGGCAAAATCTTTCTCTTGAACACTCTAAGAGGCAGCCCATCGGGTTTTATCGTTTTCCATGCGTCTGCGCCATACTTCAGCACAATCATGTTGAGTGACTTAAAGAGTGTGTCCTGAAATACCTACCCGGCCCAACGGCAAGAGTGATTCTGCACTGGATTTTTATGATGTCATTATTATCGGTGTTAATGCTGGTACCCAAGTAAAGGAGATTCTCTACTTTCTCGAAACTATAACTCTAAACAGTGACGTGAGTATCAAGGCGCAAATACGCTTATTGTTTGTTTGGTGACGTGAGATACTTCGCCTTGTCCTCACTCATCACCAGACCCAATCACTTTGCTTGCATATCCAACTTGGACAGAACAGACTTCGCGGATTTGGTTAACGATGATACTGGTGTCATTAGCACACGCCAGCAATCGCACGCTTTTGTAAAAGATTGATCCTGAGCGGTTAGATTCTGCAGCTCTTATAACCTTCTCTAACATCCGCTTAAAGGAGTCATGTGAGAAGGAGTCGCTCTGTCTGAACCCCCATTTGGTAGCAAACGGCTCGAAGATATATTTTTTTTTTCAATACTGACGTAGCTGGTGGTATTACTCAATGTCGTTTAACACAGCCACATCAGTTTCGCAGAGATACCAAATTCAGACACCGCTGCAATAATACAATTTCTTTTCATATTTGGCGTATTTTGAATACCTGATCTATGGTGGATTTTCAAGGTCTAAAGCCACGCTGATACAGTCCAATCAGTTCATTGACAATACGCTTGATAACACCTTGTATCATATGCTTAGAAGGCTGATCCCGTGATAGTTGGAGCGAATGGCGGGGTGTCTTTCTTGTAGATTGGGCAGAGCACACCTAAATTGCAATCGTCGGACATGCGCCCCTCTAACCATATTCTGCATAAGAGTTGATGTATGTACCTTAAGAACTCCTCGCCACCGTAATTGAATAGCTCGCCTGGCAGGCCGTCAGCTCCAGCCCCACTCGGATATTTATATCCACGTATCCTCTAGGTACGTCTAACGTTTCGGAATGGATGCCACGCCCAAATATTGTTGTTGTAATATTTAGAGTTTCTCAAAAGTTTATTGCGCGAGAAGTAATGAAGCGATTTCACAGAAAAATACATCGCTTTAAAGAAAGATCCAAAGTTTATCGACAGGCTGATTCTCATAAGTAGTCATTTCGTCTTCTTTCGTATAACGAACGGTAAACATTGACTTATTTTCGGGTAAACTTTCAGCCTTTAAAGTGCTCTAGCAACTTAGGTTTTGCAGATATAACATTAATTTTCGGAATCTAAAATCTTTGGGGCATTGGAAATATTACTGTGTACAAATTTTATACAAATTTACCAAAACATGAGCATTTTAAAGCAAAAAGTTGTTGAAAAAATTAGGAAAATTTTTTTATCTCCAAAAGGCTCGAAATCCGCTCGAATGATTTCGTTTTGGTTTTCCTAATTCAAAAGTTCAAGCTATTTCCTTTCGTTTGTAATATGGTATATAATAGTCTATATCTTTTAAGTATGTTTATTTCGGCATAAATTAGTTTTCACTCCCAAAAAGTTGAGGATGGGTACAAAAAGAACTGTCCTAAAATTTTACGCCCTTGGATCACGCCTTCCCTACCCGACTTACGTTTGAATTTTGAATTGATGTAACTCATACCATATGGTGATTCTTGTCCTGTCATATATAACCCTTTTTTTATTTTCATTCACTGAATTAGGTAAATTTATATCTTTAGCAAGCCGGTATGGTTTTGGTTCAATAATCTTTATATACAACTTTCTTTGACAGTTATGTAAGCTATAATGAACGATGCTCGTGAACACGATTCTCGTCTTTTGTTATAAGACCATGATAATATCCTGCATTAATTTAACTGCTCTCTCAGCCCTACTCCTAATTGTTGTTTTATGAGATAATTTCCCCTATTGAAAGACCCTTCCTTTTCGCATATATTTGGATCACAATTCAGAAAAGATGGATCGATATTCAGTCCCGGAAATAATCACGTATATCTTACGAACTAGTTAAACAATCGTAATACGAAATACGGAGAATTAAAGCCAATGAAATTGTCCATATACCGTATGTACACCACTTTCCGATTGGGCTAAGAGTTTCTGAGAAATTAATTAATCATTCCAAATATTTTGTTTTTTTTTTTTTTTTTGATAAAAAAAATTTAAGAAATCAAACTCTAACAAGATAATAATTTAATTTAATAATAATTGGATGGAGAAGGGAAATTTATTTCTTGTTCTTGAATTTTTAACTTTATTCAACAAATTTTTCCCGATTTGACCTTCAAATGACCTTGAACCTGACGTGATGGAGGCTAACGGACCTCAGATACGCATTCATTTTTTTATTTTTATATTTTTTTTATACCTGGGCTATTCTTGTTTTGGCCTTGAGATGACCTTGGCATGACCTCAAGAATCAAAGGATCCCTATATTCGGATTAAACGAGTCGAAAAACCTTTTCCACCTATTTACGAATTAAATTCAACTTAAATTAGGGGGTAGGTCAAGACGAAGGCGCTGGACTGATCCTTTTTTTATAATAATACTCAAACGCTAGCTAATAAACACAATTACTTTTATTTATTTCAAAATTGGCAAAAACTCAAGTTAATAGCTAAAGATAAACTAAGTTTAATTACTCTTTGCGGTTTCGTTCTAAGTTTTAGTCGGATGTCGCAATATCAGAAATGCATATATGCACATATATAATTGTATCTTTACTGACCAACATGCAACCACTGCCTAATATCCTTTAAAGTCCTCGACTGCAAAATGGAGATAAATGTATGCATACAACCCTCAGTAGATGATTATACATTGTAATGGAGGTGCTAAGGATAGCCACCACAACTTAACACGCAACAGCTACTATATCTTAATCAAAAGGACACCAGCGGGCAAACTCTACAAAAGCGGCTATGAGCCAAATACATGAGTCCGCATATGCACATACGTACATACATGTACATGGACATTTGTGAGCTGTATAAATAAGGCATGCTAGACTATGATTGCATTCCCCAGGTATTACTATGGTAATTGAAATTTAAATTGAGCACCACTGCAGTAGGGATGTATGCTTGTGTGTAATGTGATTGTAAGTAGCCTGGAGGATGCAGGTACATATATATGCATGTAGATACATACGAAAGTATGTTAACGGTAAGGATATATGTATGTATGTTTGTCAGCATTGCAGGCATCATAATTAGTCGCAATTTAGCTGCAACGCTGGGACTTAGGGAATGTCATGGCAACGAGTTTCCTGAAATGATTGTGAATGTATGCGATTGTAGCTATGTTTAAGACCTAATGCAAAATGAGATTTGTATGTATATGCTTGCATAAAAGTACATATGTATTTAAATGTGCATAACAAAGTTGGAGCTAATCATGCAATATATGTAATTGTAGTAGTAATAACATCAAGTTATGTTCATTTAATAATGTTACTGAGAGTTTAATATTCTCTAATAAAGGTACTTTTATGCAGTTAAAATAGCTAACCTAACACCTACACAAAGTTATTGCTTTCTTACAAATACGGAATTAATTCTAGTAAATGACAACAATTACATACAGTCTTGGCATACCAAAACAGAAGTCATACGCTCGAGTAATTCTACCAGGAGGTTTCGGTTCAGTTGCTTGACCAACAGCAGCACAGCAGCACAACAGCACAGTTATGTGGTGTTAATTAACTGCCACAATTTTCCACACCAATACATGCATACCACCACACAAACACATTCGTCCATATGCAAACTAATACTAATGTGCGCACATTTACAATTAGTGGAGTATATTTACTCAAGAGAATGCGACTCATACGCCTTGTCGACCGCAAGAGCAGCTGCAGCAGCAGTAACAAAGATGCCACTCAAATTCCGCAAAGCCAAGTGGTAAGTTCCTTAGAGTGTTTCGTAAAAGTGGACAGCATACTAAATATTTGGAAATGCTGGCGTGTGCGGCATGCAAACATATACAAATATATAAATTCTTATGTGTGTATATATGTATGTATGTCCGCGAAAGTAGTTTTAGGAAGCTCATGCGGTAAAGTCCTTGTTTCTTTATTCTCAAGTGAATCCATCCTTGTAACTTTAATGTAGAGATTAGAGAGAATGGAAATTGTAATCTTGAGGATAAGCTCAAACCGTTTACCACCCTTCTTATAAGTATGTACTTGTAATTACATATTATTATGAATAAGCATTTGCGCTAAGCAACTTCTAAAATAAAGTTTTACTCATTATTACGCTAAAGGTCGAGTTGTTGCAGGGCTTAACCATCTTTACGGCCGGGTCAAGGATGGAATGCGGAGTTGGTGCAGCAGCTTTCATTGAGCAATATAACCTACCAGACTAAGGAGGCAGTAAGGCGTATCAAACAGAATATATATCGGCGAGATGATTGGATGACTGATCAGTACGAATTTACCTTAATATGGGTCCCGGGACATAGGGACATTTACAGAAACGAGGCAGCGGACAAACTAGCAAGGAGCAGCTCCGCACTGAATGGACCCCAAGAAATTTTCACTTCAAAAACGATTCGCTTCCCTCTTCAGCTCCCAAAATTTTTCCCACTTAAGTCGCCTTGCACCCGATCGCAGTATGGATCTGTAAGCCGCATTTTGTTTCTATATAGCTTTTTGGCAATGTTCATCGTACCAGTTGTTCTTTCGGGCTAGGTGAAATTCGACTATTTCTTCGACAAGAAAAAATGACGGTTCCATTGCTTGCAAATGGCGGTTTGTCTGTTAAGAGTGCTCTCTGAGAGCAAGTATGAGAGTCGAATGGCTAAGAAACTGGCCGTCTGTTATGATTGCTGCTTTTCGATGTTGAGCTTTCCTTGCATTGCTGAACGCACATTTTTTGTTGTGTGAGTATCTTCACTGTGACGATATAGTGATTCGAACACTTCCTTCCTTCCGGGACAGTCACTTTGCTTGATATATCTTCCAGGAACCTAGTGCTACAGACTACCGTGTTTTGGGCCCGACGAAGTCGATCAACCTCAGTCTGTTGTCGAACGTTTCGTGTCGGAGGCTAAGTTTTTTCGACAAAAATCCCTTTTTTCCCCACCTTCAAATAGGCAGTCACGAGTTTTCTACCATAACAGAGCAGCGCTCGTAAATTCGTTCCAAATGCTCATTGGCCTTTTGTAGTATTTTGTCTTTCTCTTTCGCCGGGGTGTGGGCGCAAATAAATGCAAGTTGCGGCTGTAACCTCATGCACCGGTGTGAGAGACAATATTCAGCGATGGAGTCCCTCCCCCACCGAAAATCATGCACCAATTTTCGTTCGCTCCTTTAAATGGCGACTGTAGGTTATGTCGCAAGATCCTAAAATTTCTTTACCTTGTGTGATGGCCATCATGTCAGCCTTTGTTTTCCCGAGGACATAAACAAGTTGAGCGAAAAACCCTTCCCTATTAAGGTCCGCACATTTTAGTGGCATACTCTCAAATCGTATTCCTTTGTATATTCGCCGGAGTCGTCATGAAAAATAGGGGTTTGAGCTATACATTCGCGCTGTCATGGATACATTTCCTTAGATATCTAAAAAATTTAAACTGGAGCGAGATTGCAAGTGTACCGTCCAGAGAATAATGAGAGGACTGACGAACTAGCACTCCAAGCAGAGCTAAGAAATAGGCTACTCACTTTATTACTAACGTACGTAGAATCATCAGCAAGTCCAAGTGACTTGAACATTACTAAACATTTATGACAGCAGATTATATTAGAGGCTTCAGAGAAACTCTATCAAAATGTTGCTTACTGCCATCCAACCAACCCACGTGCATTTTCTTACTTTAATGTTTCATTAAACTTAGGGCTATCTTTATTTTGAAATGTCAAAGGAAGCCTGTTTCATCTCATGAATGATTAGAAAATTAACTATATGACATATTTTCAATTTTAGTTCGACTTAGCATGAAAGAAAGATATGTAGGTGAGTGGGAGAACGTGATATTTCCCAGTGGAAACTTACATTTTAAAAATTTATTCTGAATAAAATTTATGATTAAATGGCAATTTAATTTTAAAACATACTTCAGAAAAGAGTCTTAATTATGTTAACGAATCACATCAAAGGCAGTGTTGTAGCTTCCAAGTCACATTGGAAAGCTAACACATCAACCAACTCTGAGGACAAAATCACACTACGCCTTCGGCATCGAAATAAGATTAAAATAGAAAGTTTAGATTACAAATTTATTTCAAAAGATATTTAACATATGTACATACATACTTCAAAATTTCGTTTATTTATTTTATGATACTATGCAGAAGGATTTTCTTCGATTAACTTTCATAGCAAAGCATTTGTCTAAAGGAATTACAAATGAAAAAATAATTCTATTAAAATATCAGTGAAAACTTTTGCAAAACAAAAAAGTCTATGCAAAAGGAGCCCAAGAAAATAGAAAATAAAAGAATAGACACTTTGCTGACTTAAATCTGTGGCGATGCGCAAACTT
>NW_016170499.1:0-15714 GCF_001687245.7 Rhagoletis zephyria
AACTTTCTTTACAAAAAATTTATCAAGAAAACAGAGAATTGGGCGGTAAGTATGTTTGTATCTTAGAGCCAACCAATAAATAATACGATGTTTACATGAGGCGATTTTACACGCAACTTTAAGTTGAAAGCAACAATCGCCTGGTGTGAACGGTCTTTCACCTAATAGCTTTTAATGAAGTTGGGGGCAGCCAACTTTTGATTCAACTAATCGCCTCATATGAACACCGTTTAAGGCTCAGGGCGCCAAAGCCTTCAAAAGCTCTCTGTACAATTTATATAGGGCAAGCCGAAAATGAAAGCTTTCGCTGGCCAACTCTGGTCTAAAGCATTTTTGGAAGGCAATTTAAAAAGTTTTTTTTTATTTATTTTTTGGCCTCGTTGCATATTTCGACATATCCTTGGCATTTACAGTCGGATTTTAAAGTGCGATATATCGATGTTCGACGTTTGTCTCGAGGAGAAAATTTCTGCGATCCGAAGTTCATTAATCTCAGTATACCGTTCTAGTACCTGCCAACCAGATCTCAGTTCCTACAACCCAGTAAATTAAAGCTCTGCCAAAAACAATTAAACTTTTGCTTGAGAAGTTTTTAGATTATGCCATTAGAACTATAGGGGTATTCTCTGAGTTTGGCAAAGCCCTTGCAAGGTGCACGGATTGCACGGTTTGCAAAGCTATCCCATACGAAAACCAGTTTTTACCGTGCAATCTGTGCACCGTGCAAGGGCTTTGCAAGACTCAGAGAATACCCCTTATGTATTAGTTTTATTTTTTTTTATTGACGAAAAAGGCAACCCCAACGTTCGTTCAAAACAAAAGTTGTTTTTTTTTCAAAATTGCCTTGCAAAAATATTTTAGAATCACGGGTGTGCGGTGAACTTTTTTTGTTTGCTTGTAAGGTGGTACGCTCTTATATATGTATGTACATATATATATATGGTATATTAATAAAAAATGCAAAATTTAAAAACTACTTGGCAATATTTTATTTAAAAAGGTTCAGTTTATTCTTGAAACCTTTGCCTTTAAAACTTATAGGTGCTAAGTGTTGGCCGAGCTTCTCCCCGAGGTTTGCCATCGCCTACCGAGGGGCGATCGCTAATAGAAAAAAATTGTTCTAACCACTCAGGCCCGCGGCTCCCTGCCTAATTAAAATGCTTAAGTAAATAAAAGAAAAACCAAATTATCAAAACTTAAATTTTTAAATCACATTGCGATTATTGAACTATTCTACACATACATATGTACATATGTATTATCCTTTTCCATTGCGTACACTGTTGAGAAAATTTATGTTTAAAACATTTTCACGTAGCGTTTCTTTGTTGACTTTCATAGAAGGAAGTGTGTCGCTGTGTCCGACCAAGAGCACGTACTTAGTTGTGCATATTTACGCATGTTCTCACGCAGTCCTTGTATGCACATGCCACTTTTTCTGCGCTTAAAAAGCAATTTATAAAAACAGCATATCGGCATGCTCTTTTTCAATTTATAACTGGCCAGCCAGCGGCCATTAGTTCCTTTCTTTCCATATATACATATGTACATTCTTACGAGTACGGATGTTTTTATATATATATATATATGTATGTATGTATTTAGGTCACTTGTGCCTACAAGCAAACGCCCAGTTGAGAAATGAAATGTTTGGTGATACTATTATTCTTCTTCAAGATTGACGCAGGAACCGCCTAAGCGATGTTGGTCGAGTCCAGCACAGCACGCAGTCGTTTCGCTTCTGTGTTAAATGGCGCCAAGTGAAGCCAAGTTCTTCTCAATCTGGCCTCCTTCTCTATTTCTAGCATTTTGTAATGTACAAAATTATATATCGCCCTTATAGCCAATTTGTTACAAGATGCAGTGATGTGTAACGTTTTGGTTTATAAATTTATAAACAGAATATGTACTTAGATAGAAAAAAGTAGTTTGCGGATCCCACGCGAAACTTCTTCCTATTACCCGTACAACAATTATGAACAATTTCATTTATGTAAGTCCAAATCTTAATCTGAAGCCCAATCCGAAGCCTAAACCTAATCTGAACCATAATCATAGCCCTATGGCTTATTCCGATCCTAATCCGAATCCTAATTCTAATCCCGATGCAAATCCCTAATCCAAATCCTAATCATAATCCGAATCCTTACCTTAATCAAAGTCTGAGTCCGAACCCTAATCCTAATCCGAATCCATATCTTAATCCTAATCCGAATCCTGACCCTCGCTAATCCTATTCAAAATCCGAGTCCTAATTCTCATCCGAATTCTATATTTATATTATTCTTAACGCGAATATTAATGTTAATCGGGCTTTATCGCTTCATTTTAGTTTAGAATTATATTCCAGCGCTTGTGTCGCTATATATGAAAAACGCACACGACTAGTTTTTTTTAGTGACACTTCTTTGTCTCGCCAGAAAAAAGACGCTAAAGCATTCTTCTTGCATATATTTCAATCAACGGAGTTCCAGAAGCAAGTATTTACCATAAAAAATAAATCAGATATTTGAACCACTTAGCAGCTATTTTGCAATTTTTGAAATTTTAAAATTTTTTTTAAATGTTATAATAGTTTAATATACTTCAAAATGCTGGCTAAAAGAGCGAATCTAGTGTAATAAATTCAGTGTTTCAACAAGTAAAAAAAAATACATTGAGTAAAAAATTAATATGATTTGGAAAACTAAAATTCCAGTTTTACACTTTTTGTTGGCATACTCGAAATACATTCTAAAATTGCTATGTATGTATGTACATGAAGAAAGTAAAATATAAATGTGCATAAAGAATACTATGTAAAAAGCTTTCACGCCATATTTAGTTACTTTTAAATTATATGACTTTTAAGTTAAGACGTGCGAGTAAACGTGTTAAATGACTACTTATGGTGCTACGGGGCGTATACGTTACATACGCAACTACGGGTAGATGTGCACGAGTGTTTATTTTTACTTTAGTATATCTTTTTTAAATTTTCATTTAAATGCAATTTCGCGTTAGAATATTTTTATATTTATTCAAAACTTCAACCAGGAGTTAGATTTGGTCATATACAAAAAATTCAAAATTCCAAATTTTCCCTGCTGGTATAAAAACGCAGTGCAAACACACAATCATCATAAATTTATTGCTTGACATCATATCCGTGAATATCCATCCAGTGTCTATCATATTTGTGTTGCTTGCCTCGGAAAGGATATGAGAAGATGGCGAAATGTTCAAAAGTCTCAGGCAATGCGAGACTGGAGAAAGGACAAGTAAACTGAGCCTGGCGGCTGGACAGCTGTCACCAAAAATTATCTATCAGCTTTGTCAACTTTTGGCATTTTCCATTTTGTGTGCCTAGCGAGAAGGGGTGTGAGTGTTAGCTTAAGTTCCCTTTTGTTTATGTACTTAAGTATGTAGTTTTAAGTGCGCCGTTAAATTTCAAGCAAGTGTAAAAATATCACATAAGAATTCACCGTCACCACAAATTGGGTGTCGGAAATGTGTAAACAAGATGACTTTTCTTACAGAGATGTATACATACATATGTATATTTATGTACGAATATGTGATTTATTGAGCGTATGAGGGTAAACAGCATATTTAATGGTGGAACGCTAGTGTGGGAATGGGTGAAATATGTAGGCACGTATGTGTACAAATCACTCAATTGAGCAAGAGTGTCATAGTCCAGCAGGTTCTGCAATTCACTTCCGAGTGAATTTGAGTCAAGTTTGCTTTGAATTCAAATTGGCAGGGGTTGACATTCACTCGGAAATGAATTGCGGTTTTTTTTTATTGAGTTTTGAGTAAATGAGCGATATGTAAATACATACAGACATATGTAACTATCTACATACTTACTTTTCAATGACGTACCCCGAAGAGATTTTGGATCTGGTCTAACTCTTTTCTACATAGTCCTTCGTACTTTTAAAGCACGCAAAAACACAATTCGTCGCCTGGGTAAAAGATTGTCGTAAGCGTCATACGTACGTGCGTAACATACGACAATCATTTACCCAGGCGACGAATTGTTCAAGTAAATGCATATGTACGTGTAATTGTATGTAGCCTATTGGTCTAGCCTGAAGTCGAAAGCGAGCTTCGAGTTACCATCTAAAACTAAATAAATATTTGGCTCTCGCACATTTTTGTACGTGTGCAGCCGAACTTCTCCGCCAGTTTCTATGGCATAAGTTTTTGATGGAGGGACCGCCATTTTATAGCACTTGAGTTGCATCACTTTGTACCATTTTAAGAGTGAAGACATTCAATGGTTTACAGCTCCCCGCATCAAAGCAGCACATAAAGTGCCTGCCAGCAGTCAAACATTAAAATGACGAAACATAATTGGCTTAACGAAAATACAATAAATAAAATCTTTGACAAAGAAATATCACAAATGTATTATCTAATTGGAAAAATGCCAAGTTTATTGGACTTTAAGTGGTTGAGAAGAATTGTAATGCGCTGTTTCTATGATCCTGATTGTATGTATGTATGTACATTAAGGTGGAGCGAAATTTGGCTTTCTTTGAAAATCGCCAAGGTACCTGCAGAAAGCTGCTTTCTAGCCCACAAATAAGAGTGCAAAATATTATTTATCTCATTGTTTTTTAGTTAGAGGTGCACCTGCCAGGATCAAGTTTTGGGGGGAAAAACGGACAAAACTCTGTTTTTTTTTTTTTTATAAACGAAGCAGACTTTTTTAAAAAGGTGTTTTTGACTAATTTGAGGTCGCCAAAACTGAACTTGATGTTCATTAAATTTTTCATGCAACGGGCTTTTGGTAGTTATTGGTAGTAATCTCGAAACCCCACTTTTGTAAAAACAAATGAACATAAAATTCAGTTTCAGCGACCACAAATTATTCTAGATATACTTTATTGTTTTTTTTTAATTCTACTTCATTTATTAAAAATATGTAAATTATAATTTTGTTAGTTCTTGTGTCCCGTCGGGCACCTTTTACTTTTGGGTTTGAAAGTCAGTTTTCTGCAGGTATTCCAAAGCGATTTTCAAAAAAAAACTTTCACTGTACCTTAATGTACATTAGAGTGGCCCAACATTTTTTTCCCGAGACTGAGCTAGATATTACAAATATCAAAAGGAAACAATTTCAAGGATGAAAATTTTTCCCCATACAAAAATTTTACCACTCTAATGTGCTTACATATGTATGTTTGACTTAAGTTCCCGAAATCTTAAAGAAATTTTTAGAAGTATCTCATTTCTGTAACGGGATTTTTACGAATCTTCTAAGAAAATTATATGAAGGAGTTGACACGAACTCGTAAAGAAGTTTCTGTACGAAAAATAAAGAAAATTCTGAAAATATTCTGCAAAGCATTCTTCACATAGCAGCATAATTTTCATTGCTTTACCGATTTTCTTATGAAATTTGGTAAAAGAATCGAAGTGTGCACATTTTATTTCATTTTAGAAAATTCGGCAAAAAATTGTATGAGATCTTTACGAATTATTTAAAATTTCTCTACAATTCAGAATACTCTGAAAAAGTGGTTTGCTGGGAGTATGCTTATATACATATATACAAAGAGAAATACATTTTCTACGGGCTTGAAATTTCAATGATGAAGTTTTTTGCGATGAGATTTAATGACATGAAATTTGATTTTCGAGTTTTTTCTTTGAATTAAGTCGCAAGTTCAGACACACAAGCAAATAAAACAGAAGTACGTCTACGAAGTACATACGTACGTGCACATAAGTACGCGCATATACGCACATATATATTTATTTTTAATGTCAAATGGATCAAAGTTCAATAAAAATAACTACTGACACTTATATACAATCTACACATAGCTATATAAATACAATTACTTTTATAGATACATATTTACGCCACATTTGTAAACGTGTGCTGCCATATGCTGGCCACCCAACAAATTGGTGAAGTGTCATCGCAATTCAAATTTCGATATCCCAAATTGAAAGGACCAACCAATTACGCTGGCGATGTACACTTGCTAAGAGTATATTGCTTTTGCTTGTATGCAGTCCCTTTCCGTGCGAGTCCACCGAAATGCCGTACCGGAAAAAAAAACTTCTCTCCACACCCTGGACTGTGCCTCCTTTTGCCAATTCCCATGTGTGCGTTTATAGCATTTAGTTGCGTTGTGGCGGAGTTGCAAACTCCTGCACTGATGCGTCGTTGAGTACCATGATTGCATTATTAGTAAGCGATATCGCGTCGTTTGTCACAAGCGCCGGCAAATTGGTGCTACGTCTACTGCCATCACCGCCACCACCGGCACCACCATCGCCATTCCGTCTTATACGCCAACTTTCAATGCCCGTTCTGCTCGCGCCATCATTATTGCTGTTGTTGTTGCTGCTACTCCGCAAATGCAGTCCTTTGAAAGTGTCGAGAAATGCGCGTCGAAAGCTGGCATTCATGAAGCAATATGTAATGGGATTGCAACAGCTGGAGGAATAGGCGAGCAGCTGGAAAAAACAAATGGATGTGTAGTCGATGTATTCGTAAATGGCCGGTCCAATGAACATGGCTACGGTATTGATCACATAAAGCGGCGTCCAGCAGATGAAAAACTCCAGCACCAGCACGAAAAGCATTTTAACTACTCGCTTTTTGCTTTCGAGGTTTTTCGTTTCATTTGATCTGTAATGAAGGCGGAAGTGAAGGAGGGAAATTAATTGAATGAGTTTGCATTGAATATTTTGCAAGGTGCGTAAATCAAAAATAGTCACAGCTCAAAAAGTCCTAAATGTACAAGAGGGACAAAAAAACCCAAAAGAAAAATAGAGCATCTCAATAGCATTTTTCCCAGTTGAAGATTGTAGTTGTGAAGCTGAGTTTTGGCGGACGTGAAAAAATGTGTATGTGTACTGTTTTATGGGAAAAAATCTATTTTGACAAATTTAGAGTTATGACTGTTTTTGATTTAGCGCGCGATATGTTATATGTACATACATACATATGTGTAATCGTTTTAAGGGAGAGCGAAAGAAAAAACTTGGAAAGTCCACTTTTTTTTCAGATGACCGTTAATTGCTTGCTAACTAGTTGTAATTCATGATTGTTGCGGTTAGTAGCACAAAAAGTGGTATGTACGTTTATAAGGCAATTAATGTACTTTTGGTTTTTTCTTATTCTTATTATATGGGCAAAACGAATATGTAATCATGACAAGTTTAGTTTTGGCATTCGTTTTTTTTGTAGTTGCAAAATGTTATATTATTATTTATAGTAATGAATTAAATTGAATTTGATTTTTTAAACATGTGGCAACCCCGCTAAATATAGTTCAGAAATTAAGAGATTTCTAACCCCCCTTCGATAGATACCCAAATTTTAATAATTAATTTAGCTTATTAAATAATTTAAATTCAATATTTGAAACGGGTGGCAACCCTCTTCGAGCACCTCAAAAATATTTTTAGTATTCAAGCTAAAGTTTTTGTTTGACATCCATATTTTGATATTTCATAAAACTTTAGAATAAGTTAACTAAATTCGATATTTCAGGCAGGTGGCAACAATCTTCAAAATATTTTCAAACTACTACCTTCTGTAACCATTTTCGTTTGGCACCCATATGGTGCTACATATTTCTCTGCACTTAACTCACATAATTCAAATTGAATTTGGTTTTCGAAACGGGTGGCAACCTTCCTGTAGTTAAGTTAAGAAACAAAGCTTTTCAAACCATTTCGATTGATAACCATTTTGTACTAATTGGCTTTTTTTTTAATAATTTGAATATATTTCTTTTTAAAAGGTGACCAAAAGTATGCCAGAAATCCGGTTTTACTCACAGAACTCATACCGCGCTGATGCTATACAAGCAACAAACATCACTGCCGCAGACACATGAAAAAGCTATACACAATTTATAGCTCACCCAGACATAAAATCAGAAGATTTGAGTTCGAAAGTTCTTTAAAACGTTTGTGTGTAGGTTTCCAGCTGACGGCGATTATAACGCAAAACACACCTGCTGTAGTTCCCCTATTATTACACCTCAAGAAAGCCAGCTGTTCTCTGCGCGTGATTTGAAACTAGTCCTGAATTTTAATAAGACTTAACTATGCGTTGAACACAGAGAAAAATAACCTGCAAGGGAAAGGTGGAAGCACCAGATACCCCGCCGATAAAAACCGATTAAAACGCACTCACGAAAGATCATAAAATACCTAAGAATCTAAAACACGAGCATATTTCACAAATGGCACTCTGACTGAGTAATAATTGTGCACAATGCCCAGTGGAAAGCGTCCCTGGTAAAAATTATTCAGAAATCAAATTTATGGAAGTCTTTTCTAAATTAGATCAATTTGAATTGATCGAACAAGCTTATGGACTTCTTGAGGAACTACATACAAATACCGTGCATTTGAGGAAAAGAAATTTTCTATAGCAGTCAGCTATAGTATGATTCCAAATTGGTGTGCCTGAGCTCCGTATCGATTTTCGGTTCAAATTCTTGAGTTTGAGCTCACTTCATCAAATAATGTTGTCATATAAAACAAAATTTTTCAAAAAATATTAATATTTGAAGCTCGAAGTAGTCAGATACGAATCCATACTTTCTTTTCCACACTGAATTTAAGTTTATAAATATCCCTTAATCTCAATTTAAAATCATTTTTTTTTTTAATCTATTCAATTACAATAACGCTTTGTCGAGGAGACAAAACTTTGATTTGTAATTTTTGTATCCCAGGAGAAATGCAATTGAAGTAAGTAAATAATAATAAAATCAAATCTGTTTTTTGGTTTTTAATCTATTCAATTACAATAATGCTTTGCCGAGGAGACAAACCTTTGGTTTGCAATTTTTGTCTCCCAGGAGAAATACAATTGAAGTAGGTAATAATAAAATCAAATTTGTTTTTTGTTATTGTTTGTAAACATTTCTATTGTTCACGAATACGATTGGAATCTTCATCGCTGAGCTTTATGATAGCTGAACGTACATATGTATGCNAGAAATGTATTTAACGGATTTGCTCCTCAGTGTACTGCAAGTTTAGCGTGTTTTTTTTAACAATCCAGTAAAACGAACCTGAAGGATTTAGGAAATCTTCGAAACGTTCCTGCATATTGAACCAAACCCTACACTCTAAAAAATGTACGTATAACTACTATTGAGAACATTGAACATTAAGTGTTTTAAATATACACACAAAAGAAATGTTTAAAACTGCAAAATTTTGAAAGTAAAAATGCATTTTCTACTAATAATAAACATTAAAATCTCATATATAACCAATTTTAAACATTGTGTATGTAATTTTGTCCTACGCGACGAATTCAGTATATAAAAGTAAACAGGCAGTGTTTAATTTTGCACACATTATGAGAGGAAACTGATTACATCTCTTTATATGCGTAAATTTAAGCCAACATTTTCTAAGGCAATTTTAAATAAATATTTTTTAGAGTGTATAAAAATAAGCAAAATACCAATGATCGTTAAATTTTAGCTGGGGAAACCATAATAAGCTAAATAGGCAATTCCAAGCAAAAGCTTAAACTTTTGAGCCCTGCTACTGATTGGCTAATACTTAAGATTCTTTCCGAATTCTCACCTATTATAGTTGAGTTAGCCAAATTGCCCCTTCTTAACTCACCTCCTTAAAGCCGACTCTATAAAGCGCTGACTTGGCGATGAATTGGATTTCCGTCGATCCACCATCAGATATTCCTGTTTATGTTGTGCTTGCAGTGGTGGTGGCCTTTGTTGCAACACATGTGGCTCTTGTTGTTGCACATGAAGCTGATGATGGCTATTATTTGTTGTTGTGGCAAATTGGCGCGCAGTAGTAAAGCGATTCGGTTGCTGCGATGGCGGCTGCTGTTGGTAATCGGCAAACAAAGATGTCGCACTTCTATTGTCCGTGTGGTGGCCATTATTGTTGCAGCCGTGCAATCGGCTGGTTATATTGTTATGTAGTAATGACTGCTGTTGCTGTATTGTTTGTGCCGGTTGCATGTCCCTCTGTTGTTCTGCAGCGCCCACGCATGGCAAGACCCGCAAGCCAAATACACTTTGTGGCACTTTTGTTGAAGTAGTCGAAACGGATTTTTGCAAAATATCGCCGCCACCACCGCTGGAATTGTCTGTATGAGAGCAAAAAGGAAATTTAATCAGAGTGAGTGTGTGCATTCTAAAGTGTGTGTTTTCAAAGAAAGTAAATGGAATTTGTGATAAAATTGGAACTGTGTATACATGTAAATATGTAGTTTAACCCTTTCATGCCGATGTTGCCTATAGGAAAAATTGGCATTTTGTTTTATAAATGTTGCTGTTTGAAATATTTGAATATATTTTGAATGAAACTTTAGAATGTTGTAGAGCTGGAAAAGCTGAATTGCATGCTATAATTATGGAACAAATTTGCTTTTAGAGTCTTTTTATTGTGGTTACTTGTATGCAACATAAAAGTTGCTAAAAGTAGTTCTGAAACAATGTTTTTTCTTTTTTAACGAAAGGGTTATGTTATAAAATTTATTAAAGAAAATGAAATGAAAACATCAAATTGTAGTAACTGTTTTTAGTTTTTGTTAGAAAACTATGTAAACATTTATAAGCAACATTTTATAATGGTCAAACCAGAAATCATATGCGTTTGAAATTTATACCCGTCTAATAAAAAATCACCCGTTACTTTTGGCAGGAATACGTATCTGAATTCCGTTTTGCTCCTTTACATCAGGACCTAATACCAAAAAATATGGCGTATATTATGTTACAGGCAAGCGCATCAAAATTCATAAGGAAAATATCTCCGAACCCTGACAATTTCTTAGTGGCTACAGGACAGCTGTAAACAGCCAAACACACAAAAAAAGTGGCGCGGTTCGGGGAACAGATGCGTTCAACAGGGCGTGCGAGGGTTAATACCATTTGGTAGTTGGTTAGCAAAAGTTACAATGTGGAACTGATTGTTGAGGCGTAATTTATATATGTTTGTTTATTTTTAGGCAAATTGGAATATGTATTTCCATAGTAACTGTTACCATAAAAATGCCTGGCGGCCAAGGCTAAAGCACATTGGTATACGTTTGTGATTTAAAGGCCGTTACCATAATCANGAAAGTGCACGTAACATTGTTTGTGTACCTAAATTTTATACTTACTATTTGCAATGAAATTCAGTTATTCCTCTGGTGAAATTGTCCATTTGATTGTTTGCCTAATCAGAAATTGTTGAAACATTACGAGAAGCAAAGTTATTTTCATTTGAACGCATTGCATAGTTAAAATCCCTCGTTTCTTAAGTTTGACACACTCACTCTTACCGCTATTTACATACAAACTTGCTTGACTATTATTTGCACAGTTGCAATAAATATGTACATTATTTCCAATTTGTTTTTTTTTTTGTTTTGTTGTTTTAATAGCCGTGGGTAGCATGCGAGTATGTGCGTGCCTAGCCGTAAATTTCCCTAGCTTTAGAAAAAAACACTCTATTTTGACACACTTAGGGTTATTTAAATGCCCGCATAAACACTGGCTCTCTAGCAATTAGTGCCAGCTGAGTGGACAATTTAATATCCTTCATTAAATGGTGTTTTTGTGTACATCTGCGGCCACTGTGCGCAACGTATGTATGTGGAATCACGGACGCATAGAAGCTGACCGTGAGAGTGGCAAGCGGAAACGATCGAAATTATGGACACATGCATGAACAAAGTAGAATCGCTATACAAATACAAACATTTTGTATGTAGCACAATTGCTTTCAATTTCGAGGCGTTTACTTCAACAACAACTTCGGCTGTAGCATGGATAACAGTCTATCATCATATGTAGCAGAAGCTTTTATTTGCAATTTCGAATCGCAACTAAAAAGTGAAGGTGTTTTGCCACGAATTTGGCATAGATATGTGGACGATACTTTCGCCGTAGTGACAATATCCGACATAGATAAAATACTCGGAACACTGAACGCCGCTATGCGAGCATAAATTCAATTTTGAAAAGGAAGACGGAAAACAAGTTCTCTTCCTTTTCTTGATATTCTTATTAAGCGACAAGGGAAGAAAATTGAATTCGACATTTATCGGAAGTCAACATCGACCGACCGATATATTACAAACGACTCCTATTGCACATATCAGCAAAAATTGTCAACCTTTTAACTCAATGCTTTACAGACTCTGCTCCTTGCCATTGTCTGCAAAAGACTATATGAAACAAATAAAACATATAGCAGATATAAATGGCTTCGAGAGGTCACTCATCGATCAGCTGATAAGTAAACACTCTAATTGAATAAGACGGAACAAGGAGAGCACGCTTTTCTCACAGAATCACACCGCAAAGTCGTCTCAACTACAGCGTGTTTCATTGCCCTATATTCCTGCCATCACCAATAAATGGAAACACGCCTTCAAAAAATGTAATTTGCAAGTAGTTTACACAAAAAACAACAAACTGAGAAATGCGCTTGTTTCAACCAAAGACAAATTGCCGACGGAAGAACAGAGCGGAGTTTACGAAGTAACCTGTTCGCATTGCAACTGCAAATATATTGGGCAGACAAGGAGTTCGCTACGTGCACGAATAGAAGAACATCTACATACGTGTAGTAAGATTTGAAAAAGTAAGTCAACCGAAATGCATACATAACTAAATAAAATACTAATTTGACGAAATGAAGGTGCAGGAAAAAAATTGATTTGGTAAGGTTTAAAGTTTTATTTAAGTGTAAATTTTCTAGCTATTATACAAAGTGATTAGCGATGCCTAGAATTAAATTACTTTTTGAAGCCCACAATCTCTTTGTTGAGGCCAGTTTACCAAGAAAATTTTGCCAAGTCACGGATTTTTCAAAAAAGTACTTATAAATCTTATAATCGGTCATAAACATTTAGAAAGAATTCTTAAATATGTTCAAGTCACATTTTAAGGTATAAAAAAATTGAAAAACTTGTATTTCTGCTTTTTTATAGTAGCGTGCAATAATTAGATTTTTTGACAACAATTTTTTTATGTTATGCACGCTGCTATAAAAAGGCAAAAGAAATATGCACAAAATGATTATCTTTAATATTCTACAAAAAAAATTGTCAATATTCACCATACATCAGTTTTGTACCTTTGGAGGTAAAATAAATATAAGAATCGAGTTGCGCTTAAAACAGATCATATCTAATATATTTACCTAAAAGTTTGGAGGGCGCACAGTGCGGCCGAAATCCAAAACTGCGGCCAAAATTGGAAGAAAAAGTTTCTTTTTCATCTTAACTTGGTTAAAGAGCTCGTCTAAGAAGAGAAAAATATTCACAGGAATGGCCTATACCCCAAGTCGCCTGTTTATTTTCAGTCGGAATGTGGTCTTCGCCCAAAAACAATATTGCGGTAGATTCAAAGGGAAAGGTGTAAAAGTACGTCGAGTAAAGGAAATCTTACAAAACCAAATGTAGGTTGGGAAAATACGTAAAAAAATTTTGTGAATATCAACACTGTAATGAAAACTTTTTTAGAAGTAGAAATATAATGGTTTTTTTTTTTAAATTTGAGTTGTTAAATGAAACAGTAATAACACGCTGTCGAATACCGAATAAAATAAAATTCAGCTGCCCAAATTTGCCTGTGAAATTTTAATGTATTTTTTTTAAACACGCTTATAATAATGGTGTTAACTAGTCTTTCGTTTCTTGCGATTTATTTAAATAAAGCATGTGAATTTTCACTAAAACATTTTAGCCGTTTTTAGCCGTTTGTTTTGCCAATCTAGCCGGTCGGCCCAAAAAGTTCTGGCAACACTGATGGTCAACTGGCTGAATATTAATCACCTTCCAATTAAAAAGAGGGTTGCCATTTTAATAACAGTACGAAGAAAGAGAGCACTCTGCAGAAAAAATTAAGATAGCAACATTTTTCTGCGGGTGACAGTACAGAGCACATTAACTGATTGCCTTTGGGATGATTAATCGCCATGTAAAATTTGATAGAGTCAGAAAAAATATAACTAGGATAACTTTGTTCACTAATATCCAAGTGTTGCTACCTACCACACAGTACTGTAGATGTACTATTTATTCAAGAACCTATTGGATTTTCAGGTTTTTGCGTTTTTTTTTTTATTGTGCGGGTATATTGCGGGTTTACAATGTATAGGTACTTACATACATATATACAATATATGAACATATGTATACACGCATATGCAAGTCATTATTTGTTTATTTTTTGCCCAATTTCGTATCGTGATTTGCAGCTTTTCATAAACAGAGGCGTACTTTTATATGTGTGTACACAGTATTTACACGCTTATGTAAGTCCCCTGCAGTGAGTGGAAAGAGAGGATATGAAATGTTGTGATTTCCGGTTTCCGTTTTCTTCTTGCTGGTTAGAAATGACTGTGCTCCTTTTTGGGGCGAAAATTATGTGAGGTAGGAAAATACTCATATCTGCAAAACTGGGTGCTGGGGTCAAACATTAATGCCTGCACACTTAAGCTAAGAGAAATCGTCAATTGAAGTAATGAAGTTTCCAGCTGAGACGCAATATTAAATAAGTATATCCATACAAACACATATCTAAACATTAAAGTTATAGGCAACATATTTATATGTATACATACATATATCAAAACAGTTATTTCGAATGTAAGAGGATTGTTTGCATTCTTGTATGGTTGTATTTAGCTATGCCTATGTGTGCATAATCGTAATATGCATAGACATAATTTATAACGCGTACGAAATTATACTCCAAATACATATTTGTTTGCAAGATAATTTAGAAAATGATATGCAATTAGAATATTTTGGTAAATTTCATAATTTTAGCATAATCAAATTGACACGTGTGTTTGAATTTGTGTTACTAATTATTTAAGCAAATAGTTGCGCATGCAAGCTGTTAAATGATACTTAGCAAACACATTAATAAAATATTAAATTAAATGTCATTATTTTTCAATTAATGTAGATAAATCTCCTTCAAACGCGCATAAAAAGGACATATCACATCTGTTTTGGATGGTATATTTTTTAGATTACCCTGCTGCGGAACAGTCGCGGCTGAGTGTGGCCGCGTTTGGTGGGTTCATCTCAACCCTGCTTTGGATCGTGGTCGTAAACCACATGCTAGAGGAACTGTAGAGATGCCGCTTCCGGGTGTGTCAATAATATGTGTAAAAAAGGTGACTTTTTTTTTTTTAAATACGTACATAGTTTACCTTTTTGACTGGTGTAATTGTGTTTCCTTGTTCAATTTAAAGATATTTTTCATTAAAAATTTAATATTTTTACTCACATTTACTTATATTATTTATTTTAAAAATACTTCATGGGCCCCATTCATTTATTTATTTGTTTCTATTAGCATATTTACATAGATGGATGTCAGATTTTAATTTTAATTCAATTCAGCTTGGTGTACGTTGAAAGAATAATTATTTTTTAGAACAGGTTAATTCCACACAGCATGTCATTACGTGATAATTTTAAGCGTCAAGCACTTGCTGAGCGAATGGTTTTAATTAAGTAGTTATGAATGCATCTACGTACATATGTACATAGAATGTTAACGATTTGTAACAAATAAAATTACAAAGCAAATAAAATGCATCTCTACATACATATTTACATGTACATGTACATACCCTGCAATGAATTGTGAGACTAATCTCTACAGAGAGTATTCCGTTGGAATCGCAGCTGGTGCCAATTTTTATTATACCCGAGCGCACTTGTGCACAAGGGTATTATAACTT
>NW_016170500.1:0-9702 GCF_001687245.7 Rhagoletis zephyria
TACCGTTGCTGGTTCATCGTTTGGCTTTGGTTCCATTTTGTGATTACACTTTTTTTTCTATTTCCCTTTGCTTTTTCTTGGTGATCCTTTTTGTCGCATAATGTAGCTTAAATTTATTTAAAAGTTGCTGCTACAACCATCGATGTGCACATTGTCATTGTCGTCCTCATTGTCCTTTTGTCACTGATGTGTGCACTACAGAAACAACAACTTGGAGCAACAAAAACATTAATTTCCATTCAACATATACACACATACATACGTATATTCATACTATAAGTATGTACGTATTTTGGACATGTTCCTTTGCCATTTTTTTCTAATTTGTCTTCCTGGCAAATGGTCTTTGAAAATTTGGACTTAAGCTGATTTGATGGGCATGCCGAAGTTGCTATTTTGCTCACCTTAAGTGATACTTTTATGTAATTTAGGCTGATGTAGCCAATAACACCCAAGCCTTAGCTGCACTGCTTGTATTTGTTATGCACGCCGCTTCAAAGGTGGCGAGCAAGTATGCGTGCGATAATGTTTGCTTTACATCTCACACATAACACAGAAGCTATGTGCAATAAAATGTGCTTTGTTTATTTAAATTTTAAGTTGCTATACATACATGTATAAATATTTGCGAAATAAGGGCATCTTCTAAATATATACATACATATATTCATGTGTAAAAGAAAACAGTCACCACAATACCTGAAAGTATAAAAATCAGGGAAATATCCGCGCAATAACTCGGAAGTGCTTTCTTCTTACTTAGTTAATCAATATTTGTATTTGTATTTATTTGATATTTCATCCTAGTACAAGTATTCAACGATAACAGTGCTTGTCAGAAAATGATAAATTATTAAAACTAAGCACAAAAGCTGAGTTTTGTGGTATTAAAATTACAAACTTGGTTTAGCATAAAACAAAATTCATTTGAAATTAAACTCTAAAGCAAGAAATTTTTAAGCAAAATACAATACCGACTTCAATGCTCATAGTAAAATTAAAGAGTATCTTTACTTTCTTCATGATCCAATGATCGGATCTAAATTGATCTCATACTAAGGTACCACCTTTCCTTTAAAAAGAATTATAGAAATCGGTTAACGTGGTCCGAAGTTATACGGAAAAATACATACAAAACAAAAAAAAAAATATATATTCCGACGAATTGACAACATCCTCCTTTTTTGAAGTCGATTAATAACAATATATGTATATATTTTTTTCAAACAATACAAGCCATATAATAGCTTAGCAGTATAGAAATTGGTTAATTCTTTTTTGAAACACAGTGCATTCTTTAATTTACATACCGTCGTTTAAAGTGCAAAACCGCGTATCAACAAAATGCAAAACCGCGTATGTGAAGTTGTAGAAATTATTTTCTAGAGCGTAAAAACACTTGTATTTCAAAAAGGTTCTATTTTTTATAGTGCAATCGCATATCTGTCTAGTATATTTCAGGACGAATGGATAAGGATTGAGCCAAGAGCTTGTGTGAGCAAATCCAATTTTTGGCAGCCAATGTCAGTTACGCGGTTTTGTACTTTAAACGACGATATGGTGTTTTCGTTTCTACAAAAAAATGTCACATTTTGATGGTCTCTTTCTCTTTTCCTGTTCGATTATAAAGTAGGGGAAAACGGTGAGAATATTTTGTGTTCGTTTCTTAAAATGCCATTCTCTTTAAGAGCAAAAAACGGCGCATTCCCTGCCCTTTGAAGCTTTGGTCGGGGTGATGGTTGCCCTGAAAAGCAGATAGTTGCTTAAAACGATAATATTATGAATTGCCCTTTTACAGGGTTTATTGTAACATCAAACACATTTCGCACCGTGAAAGGGAAACACTTTTGGTAGAAATGAAATCACCATTAATCTAATGGGAAGAAAGTTCCAAAG
Source organism: Rhagoletis zephyria (assembly GCF_001687245.7). Classification (NCBI taxonomy): domain Eukaryota; kingdom Metazoa; phylum Arthropoda; class Insecta; order Diptera; family Tephritidae; genus Rhagoletis; species Rhagoletis zephyria. The sequence goes on from NW_016170500.1 coordinate 1,897, forward strand.
ACGTTCGGTATTTGACACACGAGTTCGATATTTGATGTGCCCTAGAAGTGTATACCTCGGTGATTGAAGGAATCAAAGACTGCCCTTGAATACATATACAAATAACCGTATTAAAAAAAAAAACGAGTATTTTAGCTTTTAAAAGGTTTTCGAAAGAATTGTTTAGCAATTTTTTAGCATATATGTATCTAGTGATAAGTGGTAAAATTTTTTGAGTGCATAAAAATATGCCACAATGTTGTTATTGCCAAAATTTAGCTTTATCTTGCATATAAATAGATAAATCGAATAGTGAACTTTACACTTGTTTGTTAATTTTCTGGGTTGTTGTTCAATGTTTAGGGGCCAAATTTTTGCATAATCTAATGGATTATGACATTTTCTGTATTATTATATATATATTGCATCACAGAAGATCGCAAAAGATGACCCCTATTTTTTAACATAATTTTGGAATCATCAAAACAAAAATAAAAATTAAAAAAAATTAGTATCTATGAGGTTCTCTTGCAAATAAAACAGATTGTTAACAACAGTTTAATTTTTGTTGTAAAGTATGTTTAAAGTTGCATGTCCGATTTATCGAATGTTGGGTGCAACTCAGGGTTGAGAAATCTACTGGAGTCTATATAAGTCTTGGTTACCATGTTAAAGAGACACAGGCTTAGCAGGACAATGTTGAGTATCCATATCGCCACATGATTAGTTTAACAAGTTTTTCGCATTCTACTACCGTACGAGCCTTTTATTTCAAAATTACTACGTGCAACAGGCACCTTAGTAGCAAAAAATTTTGAACTGGACGGAACGTGGAAAGGAGATATTGGGGCTGTCAATTGTGGATAAACGCAATAATAAATTACTCTGCTCCTATTTGTGTAGAGTAAATATGCTTTGAATGATTTACACGTACGACGCCTTACATAGATGATCTCGTCACGTGATGATAATCTACTCAAAAGCGGGCTCAAAATTAAATTTCGAATCAAGTAAATACTATTCGATAGTGGATGCCGTGATTTTGCCACGATTTCGCTTTTCCTGTAAATCCTGTGCACCGACTTTATTCTTTAAAACTATAGGTATAATAAAAAACTCGGAAGATCAGAAAATGAGATGCAAAATTAAAAACCACATGTTTTTTTTAGCGTAATTCAAAATGAAAAAAAAAAAAAATTAAATCTAAAAATGCAATTGTGTTTAGCTAATTTAGCTGAAAACTTGTAATTCAAATCAAATAAATAGCCTCAAGTGATAAACTAACTCCAGAACTCAATTTAGTGTTAAATAATGTGATCAAGCAGAAAGAAAACCACAAAATTCTTGAAATAATTGAGCATATATAACAATACCTTATACATGCATATGTACCTGTGTGTATGTGGATTTGCACACATGTCAGCATGCCAACATGTGTACGTAAAAATGTCAATTAGTCATGAATGGACACTTGAGAATAGATAAATGTAAAACCACAAATGCCTCAGAATAATCACTTTGTACCCGAAACACAATTAAATATTCATTTATTGAATTTTTCGACCAAGAATTTGTTCACACTCATTGCAAACACATCGCAGGTTTAATATGAGAGAGAAGTAATTCAAAATTTACGTTTTTGGAGATTTCATACTACAATTCACAAGCTTGATGAGGAGAATGTTCTCAAATAAAAATATATCCAAAACTTCCAAAAATGGCGCAGATACATATACATACATATGTCTTTTCATATGTCTTTTTCTATACCAATTTGTATTCATGATCAAACTTTAATTGCGTTTTGCCACAACATTGAAATTTCGAAATAATACTCTAAATTATTGTTAGCTCAGTAAAATTGGCATTTTTCTTAAAAAAAATGTAGTAGCGAACTTTTGATGCATTTTATTTCTATTTGTCACGTAGCTCATGGAAACACAGTCTTCCCCTAAATTTCATATGGGAATATTCTGCAATCTTGGATTTTATGTTTTTTTGGGTTTGCGTAAAAAATGGAGCAATAAAAATTTTTAGAGAATTTAATTTCCCACACTTTTTATGCATATGGTTAAAAGAAAAATTTTATCGTAGGTAAATATTTGCACACAAAAATCTAAAATCGATTCGGTCCGCTTGAATTGTTTTCTTCTGGAGTTCTTGGGCTGCTTATTACGAATCTGAGGTTTGGTTGCGAAAATTCAAAATGGCGGACCCACTACGGCAGCAAAAATAATGAAGTCGATCCGATCTTTTTCAAGTTTTATAACTTTTTATAAACTATGTTAACATTTTGAAAAAGAGCTTACCTAGATAATGATCAATGAAATTTTACCTGTAAATGCGTAACGAATTTTTGAATGTGCCGAGCATTATTACAGCAAATTTAACATTGATTATGCACACAACCCCTTGTCGGTAATTAAGTTTAATTTCTTTATGGCAAGGGCTTTCTACATTATACTCGCGGCCAGGTTGCAGCCTAAACGGACGGACAGAATCGAACGAAATTTTGATAGAGTATTGCCATGAAACCTGGGCCTATAATAGGGAGAAAAAATTGAGATTCGACAAGGGGGCGTGGCACCTCCCACAGGTGTAAAATTTTTATCAGTTATAACTTGGGAACCATAAGCCCCATGAACTTGAAATTTGGCATGCAGGTAGAGCTACGGTAGGTGCTTATATTAAGGTGAATTTGAATTAGTTTATAAAAGGGGGCGTGGCCCATCCCGTGTGCGTGGAATTTTTTATCAGCTATAACTTCGAAACCATAAATCCCACGAGATTGAAATTCGGTGTGCAGACATATCTATGGTAGGTGTTTATAGTAAGGGTTTGCGAAAGGGGGCGTGTTACATCCCATAGGCGTAGAATTTTCAACCAGCCATAAATTGGGAGCCATAAGTCACATGAATCTGAAACTGATATGCAGGCATATGAATGGGAGTTGTTTAGAATAAAGTATATATAAATGTGTTTGTAAAAGGGGGATAAATATGTATTCATTTATTAAACCACTCGGATATTTAAAACTGTAATTTTTTGAAACCTTACAGTCTTTAGACCATTTTATATTCATTTATAAATCATTTTATTGGTCCCGCTGCGCCGATAAACGAAACATATTCATGTATTTATACTGAATAAAACTATTTCTGAAATAAGCATTCGACCGGAAAAGTGCCGCTATACTAAAACAGCTAAGCGAATAGGAAGCCAAACGGAATGTACCATAGTAGACTTAAAAAATTCTAGCGTTACCTTAATCCACCTAATATCAGTAATGGAACAAGATTTATAGTACAGAAAGTGGTGATCAATATATATTAGTTAAAGTATGATAAAGCTAAAAGTATAGCTCCTAAGAATGCCTTAATTTAAACAGAAAGAAAATAGCTTTTCTCCTCTAATTTATGCTGAACTGAATATTTGTACTACTGTTTTATGTTTTGATTTGTTTACCCCGAACGACGTCGGGTGCTNTATACTACTGTTTTATGTTTTGATTTGTTTACCCCGAACGACGTCGGGTGCTCTGCTAGTAATAATATAAATAAAACTCATACTAACTGCAAAGCAAATAACAGACAACAACGTTAGAGTGGGCGGCTGAGTATGTAGGTGGTGATTGAAACCATTTTGATGTCAAATTTACGACCGCGATATGCAGTAGTATACTTCTGCCAACAACGGATAAGTTGTTTTTCCCTGGGAGCCGGGATTGGGGTGTTCAAATAAACAAGGGAAAACAGGAGAACGACATAATCTAATTGGATGTACGCTCACAGCCGCCAAGTGTCCATTAGTCAAGTAAAAATACACATATGGCAGAGTAATAATATATCTCAATTTTCCCTGCGTTTCCGTTATTCAGGAAAGTCCGGGATTGTTACATATTGAACGGGTAAATTCTGTGTTCGTATGGAATAGTAGCTTATGTCGGTAAGATGGGTTTAGTTTAATGCGGCATTCCCTTTATTCTCTAAACCACAAAGAATCTTTTGATTGGACTTAATAAGAATATTTACTTTCTAGTATCGGAACTATTGCACGTTTATTTGCCAAAAGTTCTTCAACGGCCCGGCGCCAGTGAGTCATCGTATGCTGCGAATGCCGCATTATACTAAAGCCAGCCTTTCGACATAAGCTACTATTCCATACGAACACAGAATTGTTCGGTTGAATTTTTTGAGACTGTGCAGGGCCACAAATTTCATCAAATTCAACAAATAATTTGAAAGTATTGCTTTACTTTCTTGATCAACCTTACTAAATAATAAATATTTAATGCTGTAAAAGATCTAAATAAATAAATTAATTTAAATTAAATTTTCAGTATTTATTTCATAAAAGAAATTTGATTTAAAGTCCGAAATTCGCTGTTTATTTGCCTGAGCTAGTTTACCCAGAACCATACTTGAGTATTAACTGGCATGTCCCTATGAGGACGGGTGCTCATACATACTATCTTTTAAGAAAGAAGTATATACTAAATATAATTACTGACATACATATTTACACACGTATTTACATATGCATGTATGTATGTATCTGTGTATTCGGTACATCCGGAAACGCTCCCAAACTTCACACATTCGATACTCTTTCGCTCGACCAGTTAGTCAGTCAAGTGCGTCGGTGGGGTGCGGAGCATATTTCACACATTGCACATCATATGCGATATCGCCAAACCACAAGTGATGAGGGTATCGCTTTGAAATTTGAAACACTCAGGCAAAGACACTAGCGCACAGTTACTTGCTTAACGTACACACTTTTAAATCCACAGTGTTAATCCTTACTATAAAGTGGGGGTGGCTTTGAGCGCCCATGCTTAAAACTGTCGTTTTTCAAGTTATTCGTACTTTCTTTTACGTCAATGTCCTGGAAATTGTCTGTTTGCTATCTATGTTCTTAACGTGTGTGTCTGTGTGCAAGCTGTGTTCACATGTGTTTATGCCGCCGGCTGCTTGTCTTACAAGTTATACACGAACGCACTACAAACTCGCGTGGATACAAACATGCATACACATTAGACTGGTAGAAAAAAGTCGACTTTACTTTTTTTTCAAAGTCCTCTATTAAAAATTTTCGGAACATTTAAAAAAGACGTCTGTTAAAAGCGCAGCCCATAATATGGAGCACTAACCGCCAAAAATACGTAAGCGACATTTTTTTCAAAATTTAATTTTTGATGCAGAAATGTTCCTAGAGTATTAGAAAGCATTTCTGCATTAAAAGGAAAGTTTTGAAAAAAATTTCGCTGGCGTCTTTTTAGCGCTTAAGGCTCGATATTAAGAATTAGAGATCGCTCATATCAAATTTGTATTTTCCTTATAAATAATAAAGGAAAACAATTTTACAGTTTTGAAATTCCGTGACTGATTTTTAAGACAAGGTATCGGAATGAGCGATATATGTATAGTATTTTTGAGGGAAATTTAGAGTTTTAAAAAGTATTGTATGATTTTTCTATAAATTGACTCTTCCAGAAGTTATTCATGGTTAGAGCCGAACATTTTTTTATATAAAGAAAAATGAACAACACTGCCAACTAAAAAAAAATCAAAAATTAACGGTACTTTGTAGCCACTTCAAACTTGCAATTTGTTGTGCTAGAATTCAGTGAGCAATAANTATAAATAATAAAGGAAAACAATTTTACAGTTTTGAAATTCCGTGACTGATTTTTAAGACAAGGTATCGGAATGAGCGATAGTATTTTTGAGGGAAATTTAGAGTTTTAAAAAGTATTGTATGATTTTTCTATAAATTGACTCTTCCAGAAGTTATTCATGGTTAGAGCCGAACATTTTTTTATATAAAGAAAAATGAACAACACTGCCAACTAAAAAAAAATCAAAAATTAACGGTACTTTGTAGCCACTTCAAACTTGCAATTTGTTGTGCTAGAATTCAGTGAGCAATAAAACTACATACCAAAAAATGTTATAAAAATTCTGAATAAAAGTTTGAAATTTTGATGAAATTTGTTGTTTTCTTGGTTATGGTTTGGTTGGTATAACAAAGTGCAAGTTTGAAGTGGCTGCAAAGTACCGTACACATTTTGTTTGCTGGCGGTGTTGTGCATTTTTCTACATATGAAAGAATTGTTGAGTTTAGCCTTGAATAATTTTTATAAATATGTTTATCGCTCATTCCGCTGCGTTGACTTGACAGGCATGTTTTTTTCACTGTACCGAAAATATTTAACAGGGAATTTTGAAAAAAGATAGTCGATTTTTTTGAACCAGTGTAATATACATATGCATATGTATAGCCATGTGTATGTGTTCACATGTGTGTCTCGCATACGTTTTTGCAGTTTTTTGTCTCCTCTTTGGTGCTATTGAATTTCATGTGTTTAATAGCTAGAAAATGTGAGAGAGAGACACGTCTTAGGCATCAAACGAAAGTCAGCAGTGCAGAAAAGCAGAAATTTGAAACGCCTGCGGCAATGGCATTGATTTAAGACAAAGTGGCAGTTGACATTGTTGCTTTGATTTATTTGAGCTTTGTAAGTTGTACACGCATTTTGAACATGTTGAATGTTTTTATTAAATATGTACACATCAATGGTCCTTTGCAACAACGACACAACTCAAAATTTCATGTACTTAAGTTATATAGTAGATTTGGTGGATAAACAACCATATTTTTCACATATGTTTATTTCTTATTAATCCAACAGTAGGCACAAGTGTGACATTTGTCAGAAAATCAATGTTGGAAAAACTTACTACGGATTTGTGCTACATGCCGCAGTTGCGACCAAATCTCTGCGTGTGGCTCTAGTGTTTATCGTAAATGTTGGCATAAGTCAAAAGCTGTGAATTGGTTAGTGATGTTTTTATCGAAAGTAGGGATATTTTTCGTATTTTGCCGCTGTTTTTTTTTTTTTAAATCAGTGGGACACATACAGCCATACCTAAACCAAAGCGGTCAACGCAGCGTTTTCGGCCGCCTATCGTTAACGCCGAATTCTTAAATGCACAAAATAGCAGCAACAATAGGAATAGGTGTGTGTATGTGTAAGTTTCGTCAATTTCAGAACTTAACACCCTGTCAAAATCTAATTTTCCCACCGCTAAGCGTTACTCATATATGTAAATTGCTTTTATTTGGGTATTGCTCTTAGCCATGTTTTTTTATTAGAAATAATTTCGTTTTTGGTTTCGCAGTGTTCAGTAAAACCAGTTTACTTATTTTCATGGAGCTACTTAATAAAAAAATTCAACATAACAAAGTTTCTTTCTAATAGCGTTCAATCTCGGCAGGCAATGGCAAACCAACGAATGTATTCTGCCATAAAAAAAGCTTCTCATAAAAATACAATCGCCGTTCGGAATTGGCGTAAAACTGTAGGTCCCTCCGATTTATGTAATAACATCAAGGCGCACACCACAAATCGAAGGAGAAGCTCGGCCAAACACTAACATCCATATGTGTAAGCGCCAATCTATTGTTATTAGTATTTTCAATTTTGCTCCAGAAGGTGCCACCGATCAGTTTCCCTAGCAATCTCATTCATCTTAAGACCACATAAATTCCAAACCAAAATATGTATACCTTCTGGTTTATTCTTTCCACAATAATAAAGAAATTCATCATCAACTGCGATTTTCGATTGCGTACGTTTTTATTTTTTGGTGCTCCTGCATTCGCAACTCTTTCTTATCGATAACATCCATTTTTCATTTCGTTTCCAATAGTAACGGGTGATTTTTTTGAGGTTAGGATTTTCATGCATTAGTATTTGACAGATCACGTGGGATTTCAGACATGGTGTCAAAGAGAAAGATGCTCAGTATGCTTTGACATTTC
>NW_016170500.1:14533-15714 GCF_001687245.7 Rhagoletis zephyria
TATTTCGAAATTGAAGGACGCTAATTTACTCAAAATTGATACACCTCGGCTTACCATCTAGCGGAAGGTTTCGGAAGGGTGAAAAAACATATATTTAATACTTGCGCCGGGTATTTAATGTTCGGCTCCGCCCGAACTTAGACTTTCTTACTTGTTTAAATAAGACATGTTTTGCTTTCTTCTATAAAATTTGGGCAACCTCCCATACCAGGTTTTGCGCTTTCTTGATACGCGGTTTTGTAATTTGAACGACCATTTGTATATACCTAAATGCACATAATGGCATGTGGTAAGGGATTTGTGCTAAAATAACACATACTCTCAGAAAAGATAAATATACGCATTGCGTATATGTATAATATACACATAGGTATATGTAGGAGGATTCTACAAGTAATTCTAATCAAATTTGGCGAAGAAACCATGATCTAAAATCAATTTGGAGTTTGCCAAATTGCGAAAATAGGTTTCGAAAATAATGTGAAAATGTTTAATGTTGCGCCCTCTGGTGGAAGTTTCAAGAAAAAGATAAGTGTAGAAATCAACTCCCCTTTATCAAAAAAAAAATCCATCTAGCATGTCTTCACCCAAAATGAAAGCACTTCTTTACGATGCTACAGCAAAATGCTCCTTCAATATATCACGCCAGTTTTTTTCTTCTGAGCCTACTGGCGAAGATTGGAAATATCTAATGCAGCCAAGTTCCTATCCGCCAGGTCATTTTATAGCAGAGAAGGCCAATAGATCTCCGTGGTTGTTCTTATAGGGGTTCACGAAAACTTTAAATCTGCCCTAGGTCGACTAATTTTCGGGTGTGCTTCTTGCCGCCTAGCTTTTAAAGCTCCTCACACTGCCGTATATCGGCCTATCTTTTTTTTTTTTTGTTACGGAAAATCGGAAATGTTTGACCCTCGTAGTGTGCCTGGATGTGCCTGGTACAGAATAAGAGCCGGATTCGGATATCCGATCGGATAGCCAATAGACTGCTGCCCTTTATAAATTTCACAATATTGTAGTATTGTTTTTTTTCACCGACATATGTTATTTTGATCAGATTTTCTGCTCTTTCGAGCTGAATGGACATCAATAAATTTAAAAACTGTATTGATGATAAACAAATTCGATAATATAGATCAGTTAACATGGAGAAACCAGTTGAATTATATGAAAAGTCCGAACTC
>NW_016170501.1:0-1815 GCF_001687245.7 Rhagoletis zephyria
ACGGTGGACGGGAAAAACTCTTCCATCACTACTGCCCGGATGTTAATAACTTAATAGAAACGAACGTGAGCAAGTTGGATATTTTCGCACTATTGCAACAACATGCTAAAGTTTTCGCGGACCCCAACGAAGCTTTACCCTATAACACCAATATTTTAGGAACAATAAGGACCACCGATGACCTTCCAGTTTACTCAAGGAGCTACCCATACCCCATAGCTTCAGCCGAGTTTGTCAATAAGGAGATTTCGAATCTCTTGCGTGACGGTATAATAAGACCATCCCGCTCTCCTTATAATAATCCGATTTGGGTTGTAAGTAAGAAGGGCGTCGATGAGGACGGTAATAGGAAGTCCAGACTCGTGATTGACTTTAGAAAACNGATTGGAAATGCCAGATTCTTTTCACTAATAGACCTCAAGTACGGATTCCACCAAATTAAGTTAGCCGAAAAGGATCGAGAAAAAACGGCATTTTCGGTCAATAACGGCAAGTACGAATTCTGTAGGCTTCCCTTTGGCCTAAAAAATGCTCCCAGCATTTTTCAGAGAGCCATTGATGACGTATTAAGAGAATAAATCGGTAAAATATGCCACGTCTATGAGGACGACGTCATATTTTTTTCAGAAAGTGCTGAGCAACATTTAAAGGACATAGACCTGGTACTACAAAAACTTTACGCCGCTAATATGCGGGTGTCCGCCGACAAGTCCAAATTCTTTCAAGAAAGTGTCGAGTTTCTGGGCTTTACAGTATCCAAAGAGGGTATCAAGACATGCCCCGATAAAGTGAGGGATATTTTGGACTTCGCTGTCCCCAAATCATTAAGAGCCTTACGATCATTCTTGGGGTTGGCTGGCTATTACAGACGATTCGTANAGGGTTGGCTGGCTATTACAGACGATTCGAAAAGGACTACGCTGCGATTACAAAGCCCCCAACAAAATACCTACGTGGGGAAAATGGAAATATCGGTGCTAACCAATCCCGGAAAATAGAAATAACATTAGACGAAGAAGCACTTAACGCCTTTGGTAGAATTAAAAGGATTCTTGCATCAGAGGATGTACTGCTCCTTTACCCAGACTACAAGCAGCCCTTTGACTTGACAACGGACGCCTCTTCACATGCCATAGGCGCTGTTTTGTCACAAAACGGCAGACCTATCACTATGATCTCNACGAAGAAGCACTTAACGCCTTTGGTAGAATTAAACGGATTTTTGCATCAGAGGATGTACTGCTCCTTTACTCAGACTACAAGCAGCCCTTTGACTTGACACCGGGCGCCTCTTCACATGCCATAGGCGCTGTTTTGTCACAAAGCGGCAGACCTATCACTATGATCTCGAGAACTCTGTCTCAGACAGAGGAAATCTATGCGACCAATGAAAGAGAGCTCCTGGCGATTGTATGGGCACTACAAAAACTTCGTAACTACCTATACGGCGTAAAACACTTGAACATCTATACAGATCACCAACCGCTCACCTTCGCTTTGTCCGACAAAAACCCAAATGCAAAGATGAAAAGGTGGCGCGCTTTTGTTGAAGAGTACTCACCAAAGTTCCACTACAAACCAGGTAAAGAAAACTTTGTCGCCGATGCACTTTCCCGGCAACACATAAATACACTGGACAACGAGGTGGACACAGGAAATATGGCCACCAACAGCGAATTGTCACTAACTCAAGCAATACCTACAGTAAAAAACCCCATTAATTGTTTCCAAACTCAGATTATACTAGAGGAGGGCAGCAAATTACCGGTTAGCACGTCAATTCTTTTTAAGACACGAGTGAGGCATCGAATATCT
>NW_016170501.1:4658-13299 GCF_001687245.7 Rhagoletis zephyria
AGGCATAATAGTGTCAAATTGTTTTTATCAAAGGATATCCGTATGTCGTCAAGTATTTTAATCATAGCTGTGGAGCAGCTGTGTTTAGCTCTAAACCCTGACTGAAATGGAGACAGTAACCTGAATTTACTGAGATGAGAATGCATTTGTGCGGTCATTAAGGATTCAAGTACTTTAGACAAGACAGGCAAGACGTTAATTGGACGCAAATCACAAGGACTACATGCAGATTTATTTTTAGCTACCGGAATCACTGTTGCAATCTTCCAAGCATCAATGAAGCATGAGGTTGTAAAGCAATGGTTAATCATGTGAGTCAATGTAATTAAAATGAGCGGCAAGATTACTTTAACAAACCTTAATGGAATTCCGTCTTTACCAATTGCGTTGGATCGTATTTGGTTAGTACATCTAGCTACACCAAACTCGGATACACCACCAAACTCAAACATTTCATTGAGAGCTTCAGGCTCGAGTAGGCAATTTGTACTGTCACTAATTTGTACTCGGAGACTTTCTAAGTTTTTCCAAAGAACTTTATTGGGCAGTGATGGATTCAACTTCTTGACAAAGAACTTGCGCTTTTCACGTCTAATGAACATGATGGCTTCATTTCTAGCCGCCTTGAATGCACACCAATTAAAATCTGAGCGGTTCTTTTTCCATCGGGAATATGCCGTGTTGCGTTGTCTGATCACAGCTCACTCCGCAGAGTGGACCCAGGGACACGAAGATCTGTTTATAAATGTTCGTAGCGGGACATGAGCCCCAAGGCAACATAATATATTATCATTCAAAAAAGCAAGCTTCTCATTCGCCGTACTAAGTCCCGAGCACACGGACCTATCGATGCGGTCGTTAAAGAGACTATTGACATTTAAAAAATGGTAGTCAAATGAGGTCTAGCTATTAACCAATTTATTGCGGCCGAAGTTAAATTCTAAATCAAAAGAACAGAAAATAAGATCAAGATGTGAAAGAAAGGACATTTGATAAAATTATAAAACACAAGAACGACCATATACAACAAAATAGTCAAGCAAACTTGGACAACAATTAGTATCATACCTCGTAGGTATTCACACATTTACAAACGATAGACCAAGAGAAGCCACATTATCCAATAATCTGGTGCTGTAAGAGTCCCTACAAGGTAAATTAACATTGAAATCGCCACAAACAATAATACTGTCATAATTAACAGCAATAGGAGACAAAACATGAAAATAGTCACAAACTCTAAAATATTTATTGGGGTTGAAGACAAACGACAAAAGAACTTTAGACACACAATTAGACAGTTCATTAACCATATATTTGATACTATGAATAGCCGCATGTGGAATCAGCTTTGTCGTCAGGTATTTTGTGCAGTATATGGCTACTCCTCCACCCTTTTTCTCATTTTAATCAGACCGGAAAAAATTATAATTTGTTATATCATAATGGGAATCACTAATATCGCTTTTAAACCAAGTCTCCGAAACACAAATTATGTCCACAGACGAAAATTCAAAAGTGCTTCTGATATTTTTGGCTGCGCGCATTAAGTACATTGAATCCGCTTTGACGACTACATACAATCAAGGCGCCTTCAACAAGGTAGAAGTGACAATTCAGTCGAGCTCTCTCATAGCTGACTGTAATGACAAAAAATGTAAACAAAGAAATTAACCCTTTGTTATGCATTTACCATATTTGATAAAACTCAATATCTTTGAAATTAAAGTTTTTGTAAATATGAAAATATTTAAAATCTCACTAGAATCAGCTTCATTTTAGTTACTGTATTTTCGTTTTAATGTAAATGTGGAAATGCATACTTACACAAAATTACACACTAAATGAAACACACTCATTTATAAAACCGTTTTAACAATTTTCTTGCTTTTACTATCCCAATGTTTTTAAGCATTTATTTTTTTATTCAGATACTTAATTCTAAAGCATATTAGGCATAAAAACAGTTTGACTCTACTAAATATACATCAGAACTTAACATCAATAATTTAGCTAATAAGTTTTTGCAGTAGGAAATTTTCTTTCCATTACATTTATTAAAAACTACTTTCAGTTTCTTTATGTCAACAAGGATTCTGGTTTAGGTTTTATCAGACCACCATTTGAAATTTGGTCTATCCTTCCATATTCGGTATGATAAATCCTGCACCTGGGAACAAACGCGTCCGCATAGAAATACTAGGCTGCGATGGGCAACAAATAAAGTCACGCGCACACGTGAAAGTCTCCTAATGAAACATCGCAGCAATTTTCCCACTGTTGTCGCTTCACTGGACAATTCGGAGGTTGAAAATAACGCACAAGTTTGTTGTCATGTCTCTTGGCAAACACAATGCACAACGCCCGTGATTCCTTTTCATTTTATTATGTATTTAAAATCAGTCGCATAGCTCACAACTGAAAAGTTAAATTAAAAAAAAATTAAAATTTTGAATAGTATAGGGTTAAGATCAGTGTTGCCAAACATGGGCTTTTCCTACCAAAACTGNCTGAAAAGTTAAATAAAAAAAAAATTAAAATTTTGAATAGTATAGGGTTAAGATCAGTGTTGCCAAACATGGGCTTTTCCTACCAAAACTGGTAGGTATTTTTCCATTTGGTAGGTTCCGCGACAATAATATTTATTTGCCAAAAATATAACATATGTATATCCAAACATTTCAGAAACCTTGTTACACGAATATTTCAACGGTGCCTTCGTATAACGGCGACCGTAAATATGTAAATATACATACCTGATTCGTAAGTACAATATTGCCAATATACAATATGTACATCCAAAGTAAACACTTTGGCTGCGTTTCTTTATACATTCCGGATAATCCCATTTCACAGCCGGAACAAACAGAATGCGTTTGAAATATACGTTAACATATCATCAGGAACGTTCTAAAGAATAAGTAAACGAAAAAGTTTATTCCAAACGTTCAGAATGAATAAAGAAATACAGCCTTTATGTGTCTACAACTTAGTTTCAATTAAACTCAACTAGAAACTACATATGTGTGAACATATATTTCCTGAAGACTGGTGTGCTGAAAAGGGCTTGTCAATAAACTCACTGAAGTCCACCGTTGTTCACCTGACAGAGACTTCATTGTAAAACTTGGGGAATATCACCAAAACGGTAGTAAAACCCATTGTCACACATGTGGCACTAGCCTGATGGCCAAAATCTAGCCAAGTAAAGGCGGGTGCCACCTTGAGTAAGCTACGCCGACCATATATGTATGTAATACTCTTTTATTGGCAGTAAGAGCTAGTACTGTCCGAAAACATTACAGTACAGATATATCAACAAACTAGTACGAAAGAAAAAGAACACATCCGTTTATACACGGCAACGGCAATCACGTAAACAATACATTCACAAAAACGGTACTAGACTGTCTCGCTTTGATTGCAGAATGCTTACACATTTTATTACATATATGACGCCGACTGGTCCGCGTGGCCAATACAGGAGATATGGGCACCCGACCAACCGATGCTCCTTATAACATTAAAGGCATTCCTTCTTTGTCTATTCTGTTTGAAAAATATGCCTGCTGGAGCGCCCTACGACTGCCCAATTTGATCAGCAAGAAAACTGGAGATCTTCTGGGTGATTTGGAGGTTCGACCGATTCATATGCATATGCATAAGAACTTATATGTTAGGTATGTATGTCCATACTCTGCACTGAAACCCCAAACTAGTCAGAAAAATACTAGCTTACAACTAGAATTTCCTGGCTGAAACCGAACTAGTTCGAAAATTACCAGACTTGTACCAAGTACAAAACGATTTTTTCATGCTTGACTTCGATAGTTTAATACAATAAAGCACACAAAATATTATAACTTTTATTTGGGTATATTGGAAACCATTAAAGCGAGTACATATTTAATTATACCAGACCTGTTAATAATCGTAATGGATGGAGACTTTATACTTACGGATTCGTAATCAGTATAAAAAAGTCTATCAAAAGCAGCTTTAACATTTGATGTAACAAAATTATTCCCCTTTTTTATTCCCTTGCGTAATTAATTAAAAATTGTTAATCACAAGAGATGTGATCGCTCACCGCATACATTGTATGTCAATCGGAACTTGTTTCAGGATGCCGTAAGATGTATGTATATCCATGATACAAATATTTAAAGGTAGTTTCACTTCTTCTTCTTAGCCGCCATTGCTCCCATTTGACGTAAACTGTGCTTTTGGCATTTTCTTTTGAAATCGAGCTACCATATTATTTGACAAAAATAAAAAAGTGATTGATTACTTCAAAAAAAAAATATATATAATTATTTAAAAGAAATTGAAGCTTTTAGCGATAGTGAATATAAAACGGAAGGTAAGTGAAATATTACANAATAAAAAAGTGATTGATTACTTCAAAAAAAAAATATATATAATTATTTAAAAGAAATTAAAGCTTTTAGCGATAGTGAATATAAAACGGAAGGTAAGTGAAATATTACATTGTATTCACATAAAATATGCATTTACTCTTGTTAATTATTGTATTGTTTTTTAGTAAGATGAGCTGCATATTTAGGAGCTGCAAAAATAACAGAAGAAATTGCGAAAAAACTAACATGAAAGTTTTTTCGACTCCCGGCGGTACCATATATGCCGGAAAAGTGGATATCCGCGTGCATGGTAACTGAAAATGCGTTACCAAAAGTATCGTTTGTTTGTTCCGAGCACTTTTCCGTGAAAGATTTCAACCGGAGGAACGGGTGCGCCCAATTAGAGCGAAACGCGATACCAGTAGGAGTAGAGTGAGTATTTTGTCTGTTATAAGTACAATGGCCATCCGTGATTTTTTCAAAGGATAGTCCTTTTTCTCAAGGTGTTGTCCTTTAACTTTATTTANATTTCAACCGGAGGAACGGGTGCGCCCAATTAGAGCGAAACGCGATACCAGTAGGAGTAGAGTGAGTATTTTGTCTGTTATAAGTACAATGGCCATCCGTGATTTTTTCAAAGGATAGTCCTTTTTCTCAAGGTGTTGTCCTTTAACTTTATTTACTTTTCTAGGTTATTTAAGACGGCAATGGAAATATGCCTTCTGACAACCACCAAACCGATAGAAGATAAATGCGTCACTGAAAATCATGAACGTGAACTCTTGGTGAAAATGTTAGACCAAAATGTTTCAAAACAAAAAATTTATTTTGGGCGGGACGAAGTTCGCCGGGTTTGCTGGTGTAAATATACAAATATATAAATGAGAGACGTATGATAAAACTAATGTATGCATGCAGATGCAAGGAGCTATACATCATCCGTTATCACAAAGAAGTTTATGCTTCCCTAGAATCCGAAATAAAGCAACATCCTACCTAGTTTCTTAAAGGACCAACTGCATATAATATATCATGTTAAAGCAAATGCTACATTTTTGGTTCGCCTTATATATATATCAATTTTAATTTAATTTAAAGCTCTTTTAGTACGAACAATCATGTAAGTTTATTTGCCTCGTGTGTTACAACTTACTTTTTAATAAAATAAAATTTCCTTAAAAAAATATTACAATTTCCAAAATAATTATTTGATTAGGTGGCAGTGCTACTTCAACAATTTATGAAAAGTAGAAACGTCAGTAAGCACAGTTTATGTCAAAAAATTTAAAAGTGAAACAATCCCCTTTTTTTTGTATCATGTGTATATCATATCAAAAAAATATATTAAGAGTTGACGGGTGAGTCAAAGAAAAATTTTTTGTCACTCGTTCCTCGTCCCCAAAGTGGGTTTGTAAAT
Source organism: Rhagoletis zephyria (assembly GCF_001687245.7). Taxonomy (NCBI): domain Eukaryota; kingdom Metazoa; phylum Arthropoda; class Insecta; order Diptera; family Tephritidae; genus Rhagoletis; species Rhagoletis zephyria. Next base: position 10,437 of record NW_016170501.1, read on the forward strand.
ACATTTCATTTAACAATAATTTAAAATTAGGATTTAATGAAACACAACTGATTTTAAATTGTTGAGTTCCACTAGTTTGAAATTTCTTAAAAGATTTTGATCCAGTGTTAAAGAGTAACAGGAAAAAATTTCCTCTGCTATATTTCTGTCTCTTTTAAATGGGTGGCAGCAGGGCAAATTACAATTTGGTTACAAGTCTAGTACAAATTTAATATACATATGTACCTAAAAGGACGGTTGTAAAACAAAACTAAATAAATACATGATTGTATGTATTTTGGATTACATCTTCCTTTAACAGATTTTGTACATACATACATATGCATGAATTTAAGTGGAAAAACTGAAATAAAAAATCGTCATTTTGAGAGAAAAATCGTCAAAGCGGCATTGGGCTAAAATAACGTCAAAATGACGACGTAATCGTCAATTCTGCAACGCTGTCAACAGCACTGTTTTGATCAGCATAGGAGGGCTTCGTTCGAAATATATCGCGAATTTGGGGAGACAGATAGTCAATAGAGAGACATACTTCGTTGTAAATACTTTTTAAGTTCTCTCCTTCAGCATAAGATATACCAAAAGTGACAGTATCCGCAGCGTAGTCCGGGGCAGACTTCTGTTGTAGCGCACTTACTAATTGTTATTGCAAATTCTCAATATATGATTCTGCTTTCTTCATATTCGCCTCCATTAACTCAATACGTGCAGTCATATCACTAACTTTATTGGCCACCGCAACCAAGTCCTCATCCATAGCATTGTTAGCTTTTAATCTAGCTCAGTCAGCTTGTGAGAGATGCTCCGTTTGCTCAAAGAACGTAAATCTATAAGAAGAGACAACACGTTATAATTGTAACGAGTGGGAACATCAGGAGCGTGCTTTTTCTTTTGCCCAAGTACGTTTTGTGATTGGATGAAAAGAGAAGGCACGCTCCTGATATTCACACTCGCTACAATTATTTTATTTTCGTGAGAACTGCGGTGAGGGCAACTTATTCGTCTAGTTTGATGACTTTAGCAGTAGGAGAGCTTTTGCGACGAAGCAGAAAAAAATAGACATGTTGTTATTTAGTTGCAGTGCACTTCAATAAAATTTCGTTGAATTTAAATTTTTAGTATAAAAGCACAGAATAATTTGCCAGCGGTATGAAAATTATGTAGATCCGCAAGCGTTTATTTATACCATGTTCTGACCGACATCGAAAACATGTTTTCGTGACTAAAACTTGTTTTCGACCTAAAACTTGTGTTTTCGTCCATGTACAATCTGTCAAACGAAAACCAGTTTTCAACACCAACAACAACCAGTTTAAGTTATCATCTTTAATACGCCATTTCGGAATTATTGTTAATTGGCGGGCCAAAGTAAAATAAGAAGAAAAACATTTTGGTTTTGTTTGTGTGTAGCAGAACTGTAATCAGAGGATGTAAGAAATGTCAACGAAAACACTAACGGCCGGTGTGAACAGCCTTCAGCCCACAAAATGGCACGATGTGCAAATTATTTTACCAGTGATGAACGATGAACCTGGTTTTCAAAACAACGATATTGGTAGGGTTGCCAGATTTTTTATTCGCGAAATCAGTTCAGTTTCATGCTAAAAAAATTAGTACTTCTCAGTACATTTTTATTCAAAGCAAAATTATGAATGTACATAAAGCATTGTTCACTCAAAATCGGTACGCGTTCCAGCAATTCCTGTACAGCAATTGTTTCAATGTATTAAAAAGTTGCAATGCAGATCGTTAGAAAATAAATCTACCATTATGAGGTTTAAATTTCATATTACTGGCTTTTAATATGACAGTTTTATTCGTGTTGGAAGTGGCTGCTCAAAAAATAATGTTGAACAAATTCGTTGAAAATCCGACACTCGAGATCAAAAATCAAATTGAAATTAAATATACCAAAAACTTCAAATTTTCCTCAAAAAATCAATGAATGGATTCCTTCTGCTTAAACTAACAGAGTAAGCTAATCATCAAAAAAAATCATTTCGCACCAGCTTAAGGATAAGGCTCTTTACCTCAATTATAAAACAAATCGGCTTTTCAGAAGAAGATCGCGCGAAAGAATTGGAAAACGATTATCCACAGTTCAGCGAATGGAAGCTATGGCAAGACTTAAACCTTATCGAGTTATAATATATATATTTCTGTTTTTTTTTTTTCGTAGGAGAGGGAAATGCTTTATGCACGGCCGGGGGCGCTAGTCTCTATACTACCTTCCCCGAGTGTGGGACTCCCACCGAAGCGTGTTGGGCTACCCACTAAAACCCAAACTCCCACCGCCCGCGCAAGAATCCCGCATCTGGCACCGCAATTCTGCATGTCTTCAGATGCAGGAGCGCGCTGTTAGAGCCTTGGGGCTGCTCTTTTGTAGGGGCGTTTCATCCGGGTGTCCTCAGTAGACAACCGTCCTCTCGTTTGCAGCGGAGTACGAATTTCACGTATCTCGCAACTGCTTCCCACTTTTCTGCGCTGGAGATCATTACCCCAACTATGTAGTTCAGAGTTATGTCTCCGTGTCTTTCTTCCAACATTCTGCGCGAAATCAAGAAGTGTTCGCAGGTGAAGAATGTGTGGTACACGCTATCTTCGACGTTTCCACAGTAGTGACAGAACGGTGAGTCCACCCTTCCCATTCTATGAAGATATTCTCGGAAGTAACCATGACCGGTGAGGAATTGCGTCAGGTAGAAATCGACTTCCCCATGTGGTCTGTTTAGCCATGTTTGAAGGTCGGCTATCAGGGAGTGCGTCCATCGACCTTTTGTGCTCGCGTTCCAGTTTTGTTGCCACTGCTGGATCAGTTGCTCGCGCGCCCTTGCCGCGGCAGCTGCTCGACCTATCTCGGCAC
>NW_016170501.1:13324-15713 GCF_001687245.7 Rhagoletis zephyria
ATCCATCGCTTGCGATGATGTATGGAACTTTTTCATCACTATTTTGTATCCCTGGCCCCAGGGATCGCGATCCACTTCGTCACATAGCGCTTTCCAGCAGTTCCGTTTACTCTTCTGTATCCCGGCCCCGAGTGCTTTCTTAGCGCTTTTGTAGGCTGCTCCTCTGGTCAGGGCCTCAGGTCTACCACGAGCGCGCGTTGCGAGTCTCCGCATTCTATGGCAGGCCCTTCGCAGCTCAGCAATTCGGTCATATATATTTCTGTTAGATTAAATAAATTTGATAATATAAATCGCATCCGTTTACTTTACACCAAATGTTCACACCAAATCTGGTATTTTTTAGTAATGACTAAAAAACATGTTTAAAACTTGTCTTCGGTCAACTCCCACATTAAAAGTTTTAAGCTAAAAAGAAACAGGGTGATATCCTCTTAAAATTAAATTTATAGAAGTTGACACAGTTGTAAAAGGGATATGAAATGGCGAGACAATCGAAACAGTCTTATTAAAACTGGATCAGACCCCGCAAAGGGCCATATGACCCCAGAAATATGCTGGAAGGAGCGCTTGCATAAAGTGTTAAGCCATTGTATCATTTACTTTGGACCTTCAGTAAAGTTTTGGTTGGTTTTAAAGAAAACTAATTATTCACAGGTAATTTTAAATCGGTTTGAAGCCATAGATATGAATAAAGTTCTGGAACTCATCAATTTAAAAATGTGTCCTATTTACGTCAAATCGAAAAATACACGGTATCTATTCAAAACAAAATAAATAGAGATGCGCGAACTATGAAAAAACATAAACTAAAGATAGTTTAGTGGAACAAGTTGATTACTCAATTCTCTAGAACGGGTGTTCAGAAAAATTTTATCATTATCAAAGAAATTGTCTGTTATTTATTTATACAACCAAAATATGAAATTTCGCTAACATCTATCTATAGCGGAATACTTCCCTTTATTTTTTCATATATTAAATATTATTTTACGAAAACCTGTTAAAAAGATATTACCCATTTTATGCGTACCGATTTTGAGTGAACAATGCTTTAAGTAACAGAAAATAATTTGAAACGCCTGAGTTCTTGTTTTTAACAATATTTTGGTTATATACCATATATAAAATATATTTCATAAAAAATAAAAGTCTTATTCATTTTAACATGAGTGTACACATCATTATACACAGGAGCCAATCAATTATTTTATATTTGTGGCTTTCTGAATAGCGATAATGAGATCATTCCCATTTTCAGTGTTTAAATAGTCAAAGAACTCTATACATTTCATTTTAAAATTACTTTTAATTTGAAGTTCACTTTCAAAAATTTGAATTAGAAGCCAGGAAACAAACTTTATTCTTAAAATCCTCTCATAATGTGAAAAACTACCACTTTTTAAGGAGTTCATCTATATTTCCTCATGGCTTAAATAATTTTTCAACTACGCAAAAACTGTGCAGGACTAAGAATTCGCTAAAAAGAGTATCTTACTCTATGTCTTGTATGCAAAACTCTTTTACAAAGTCAGTAAATTGAGAAGAAGGAGTTGTAAGTTATAGGCAAAAGCCATTCGAATATTGAAATTTATTGTTATTAACTGAAAGTTATTTTCGAGATAACTAACAACACTCGAAAAAAATGTAAGCCTTCTTTTTAAATAATTTAAGCTTCATCATATTATCGCAACTGGTACGTAAACGTAAAACGATTGATTTTTTTGTTGTATTACTTTCTTGGGCATATCAAACATTATCTTAAAATGTCAACTATAATTAAATTATTTTCTTCTTATTTTTTACAGTACAGGAAGTTCAAACGTCATGTAAAAACCTTAAGAAAATACTAAAGCATTATGTTTGAATAGAAAATTCAGTACAAATCAGTACAAATTTTGAAAAATCAGGACATTAGCATACTGATTGAAGAAATGAATAAAATCAGTACAAGACTTGAAAAATCAGTACTGTACTAATAAAATCAGTACGTCTGGCAACCGTAGATATTGGCATCACATTTTATGAACGATGTACCTATCGATTTTTCAAATACTTCGATGTATCGTGTGCAACCCTATTTATTACCAATAACTAAATTGGGTATGGCAGTAGTATTTAAGTTTCTTCTCTACAAATAAATGAATAAATATAAATATAAATGAATTAATAAATTCTTATTATTTTTGGTAATTCTCTAGGGTGGGGTAACAACCCCTAAAAAAAGGTGCGGAAAAGTCGGGAGGTGTACCAAACGACGCGTTTCGGCCTCCCTAATAACAATCCGGAGGGGGGGGCCAATATTATTAACCATTTAAAAGTTATGAACAAAAAACTTTTGTTAAATTTCGTTGTTTTCTATGGGCAATTACACCGACAAAGATTCACTAAA
>NW_016170502.1:0-3329 GCF_001687245.7 Rhagoletis zephyria
TTGTCAAACCGCTTGTGTGGTGTATTTCGCTCTTTAGTGTTTGGCCGAGTTTTTCCTTCGATTTGTGACGTACAACTTGATGTTGTCAACACAAAGGGGAGGGACCTACAGTATAACGCCGACTCCGAATGGCGATTGTACTACAATGAGAAGCTATTTTTCGTGGCAGAAATACACTCGTAGGTTTACCATTGGCTGCCGAGGGACGACCGCTGTTAAAAACCACTTTTTTATGTTTTATTTTTTCGATTTTGTCGGAAACTAGGCTCGAGCCCCTTGTAGTGCGCATTGCTACCCACTACACTGAGTTTAACGAGCGTTCGAAAGATGGATTTCAATCGCTCATTTTTAAAAAACAATTCCACATTTTGACAATTTACAATTTTTGTGAAAAAATAACAAACAATATTTGACACTTTACAGACCAAATAGTTAATAAAAGTCAAATTAATGGTTCTAGTTAGTATTGTGATGTTTTTGTCGACCCAAAGTTCTGAAACATTTATCCTTTGCATAAAATCCAGACAGTGTACCCTATTTTTTTAAGTTTTTCACATTGTTATAATTAAGTGATTTAAAGAAATCAGTTTTCATGTCCACGTTTACACGTTCACCTTTAACTTTATCCGCATTTGGGCCGTTCCAATCAATTCGTCATCCCTAATAAAAATATAAATTAAGAATAATGGAGCTTAACCCGCTTGGAAAAAAACTTTTGTAAATAATGCCTGGTGTCATCTTCATTAGGCAATAAAGTCACTTTGCAATTTACAGCATTAAATCGCACCTGGATAAATCTTCCTACTTTCCCGTTTGTACGCGAATCGAACATTCATAAATAACCCAACATTTATGCACGAAGAAACATAAATTCGCATTAGCGTAAAAAATTATGTACGATTGCAACCGTATTTGTGGAAGCAGAGGCTTAACTTACTTAGGTGTTAAATGCTTCGGCATTAAAACTTGCAACAAACGTGGCATATTTACAAGTGCACACATGTCTTTGGCATACTCACGTTCGTACATAGAGGTAACACAAATTCACAGATATACATAGATGAACGTTTTCTTTAACAATATTTTCGAAATGAACAAATGAATGTCTGCACACTTCATTACGCTACAATTTGTACGAATGTGTGCTGCCCTGTAGAATCTCATTTACAGCTGCCCTGTAGGACCTCATTTACAGCTGCATATATAATAAATTATGTCGTATTTTGTTTAAATCAACCTATACTTTGAGAAGCAAATAAGCATGAAATTATTATTCCCATAGAAATGGTGAAAGAGGCAAGAAGTTATATAAACTGTAGATGCTCCTCTGCAATAACGACATAGTTTAAAATTCAGAAAATAAAATCCCTTATCTTTTGCTGTTAAGTGCCTCAACGCTAAACCTTTTCTAATACATGTTTAATCAATCTAATGCATGTCTGAACCTTGCTACTCTTACAATCATTAACAGCTAATAAAAGCAGCAAAACGTTCTACTCACCTTCATAATTATTAATCAGTCAATCTAGGTTCCTAGAGGGTCATCAGTTCAATTTTTGTGCCATTTGCAAATCACGTTTCAACAAAAGACTAACAAAACCATAAATACAAACAAATTAAAAAGTAAAACTCTTGTGAAAGCAAAAGTGTCTGAAAGAGAAATCTGAAAAGCATCAAAACCCTACAAGGATTGGCATGCAATCAATGCACACATATAATCAAAGTAATAAGACCGCATGTATTTTCAACTTAAACATATTGGGACGAGTGTTACTAATTTTATATATATAGATATGAAATCAATAAGAATAAATACACGAAGGTGTAGAATACCTATATGCAAATAATTAGGATAGACAGACTTTTTGTAAGAAGGATAAGTTTTTTTACACCTGCATATACAAATCATTGCTGAGAGAAATATTCAATTAGCCCCTGGCGGTGGCTTCGATGGCTGAAGGTGGAAATGCCATAGCTGGTAGCAGACCAAATATTGCCTGTCCTGAGTCCTCTAGCCTAATGGTCAAGTGTCTCATTGCACATTACTCCCAAGTGATTAAGCGCCCAGGGTAAAATAGTCTACAGTTGGCGTCTTTTCTTTTGAAGATAATAACGCTACTTTTGTTTGGGTCAACGGAAAATTCATTAACTTCACACCAAGTTTCACTCATATCCAGTCTATAACTCAGTGAGGGGGAAGACCTGCTGTATTTGTCTAAAAAAAAAATATTTATTCGAACAAAAAGGTGAGTAGGCACAGTAGCCAGTAGTGATTTACAATCATTCAGAGTCCGCCAGAAACTCCGAAAGGATTGTCCGGAGGATGCATCACCGTTGCCCAAGGAAACTTTGAAGTTTGAATTATAACGTAAGAAAGTTTTATTGCATGACTGTTGAGAAGTGTATGTTAGATAAATTTAATGAAGGAAATTTTTGCACAGGCAGCAGTACATAGCATGCATTTAGGCGCCTGGCGTTATCAGTCGCGCCTAAATATTCAGCTTAAGATATAATCAGTTACTTAGCCCTTATTAGCTCCGCACGTGACATGTTGACCTGCCTCTACCAGAATTCTTATGACCCACAATGCCAGTATTGATTGAATCCATTATCAGGAGCATCTTCTACTTTTTTTACACTACAATTCTTTGTAGATTTGGATGGAAGCTAAAAACCTTCGTCAATTGCCTATTCCCTTTGCAATGTTCCGTCGATTGTTCACACCGAGTGCACTTAGTTCTTCCAGCGAGCTCGTGGGCACCCTTTCTTTCGAACAGGATTATAGCTTTTGCGTAGAATACGAAAGCCTCGAGAGCACCATAAATGGGCCGTGTGAATAAAAGCTTAGCAATTGCTTTTTTTTTTAATTGCATACCTTTTACTTCAAGTTTGTTTGGCTAAATCGAGTAAAAGGTCTGCAGTTTCAAGAAAAAGCAATTGCTATCTTTTATTCATACGACCAATTATCCGCGAAATTTCTCAAATTTAGTTTTTTTCTATGAAAGCCAATTTTGTAGAACCGTTTCCATAGTAAGCTATATTGTCCATTTCGTAGCAATATAATTGTTGTGTGGTCTTATTTTTTTGAGCCTATCTGTAAGTGGGCGCGTTAAATACAAATGTTTTTCTTTTTTACATAATCACAATAATCATTCCAACTGCAAAAACTTCTGCTTAAGGAATTATACACATGTGTACGTACTACATAGATATGAATGAATGTGTGTGCAGGCTTAATTTACTTGGCTAAAATGCGTGTGCTCATATGAACGTGTCACCTTATCAGTTTGAAAGTCGTACAAATTATGGTAAGGCGGTTGCTGCAAGAA
>NW_016170502.1:11074-15711 GCF_001687245.7 Rhagoletis zephyria
CATGGCACTGTTATTGATCTCGGTAAAACATACCAAATGGCTGAAAATTTTAAAAGCAGACAATATCAATTTTAATATACCAAACTACTGTTAAAATTTTTAAAATCGGTCTAAAATTACGCCTACTTTTTAAATAGCGGTAACTTTCAGAAATACTTGAAGCTTCGGTATTTCGAATTTTAAGAATGCTAATTTACTCAAAATTAATACTTAAAACAATCCCTTAAAAAGAAGTAACGTTATTCTGGGATCATCGAAAATGGCGTGATACTTCCCACTTATAAATATTACATAAGTTTATCTCATTAAGTCTAACTGAACATACCAGCAAAAATGTGCGAAATAAGGATAAAACCACAAAAGGTGAAAAAACACTCTTTAATACGAACGCTGGGCTTTTCCCGAATTAATACTTTTTTACTTGTTATATATAACATGTATTTATGTAGTAAAATCATATCTAGCTGCAATGTTGACCTATTTAATTATGGAACAATAGCAAAAATATTACGGTAATTATGCTGGCGGTCGCCGCAGCCGAGTGGCTAGAGTTGCGTGATAATTCGCGCTAGGATCCTATTCCGATTACTTGTTAGCAATTAAGAGATTTCTGCAGTGGTCGCTGCCCGTAAGCGAACGGTAAATCTCCAAATGTAGATACTTCTGACATAATAAAGCTTCGTATATAAAAAAAAAAATACATTTCAAAGTGCAGTCTCCGCCATTGGAGGATAATTCTGGCCAAACGTTTAGCAAAAATTTTAGTACCACGTATTGATTTATTTATTTTATTCTTTTATTCACATAATTTGCTATCCATAATAAAAATGTTATTACTTAATCCGCTTACAAAGTGCTTGGCATTAAACAGGGGCCATTAATAAAATCATTATTGAGTATACCGTTACATACCGATACATAATGTATAATTATATACTCACGTATGTATGTATCTATATGATAGTTTATTATTAGGGTGCCCCTGAATATAGGGACGAAAAATATTTTTGAAAAATTCGATTGACAAATCCTCTTATTTTTATATTTCGGACTAGAAAACGTAAACATACGCCTGCTGCAAAATGACGAACGCCCGTCCCGAGTTAAAATTGCACCTTTTTTAAGAAATTGTTCTGCGACTACCATACTGAGCGACAATATGTACGTGCTGCTCACATATGATAAAAGAGGACAGAGGTAAGAGACTAACGTTTTGAGTTTTTCAAGGATATTGAAGAAAAAAAATTTACACGCCATTTGTAGTTTTCGTAAATGATGTTTTGTAAATGATTTTAAATGAGTGGGACATATTGATAATCCATTGAAATTTATGCCAAAAAAGCTGCAACTAAATTTTGAGTTGACTTGACTATGAATATGCCTCAATAATTTAATTTCCCATGGCGATGACTAAAATTGCTGCGGAGGTTTTGCAGACCTTGTTATTCCTGAAGTTATTATTAACCTTGAAATCGCTCGTCGGTAAAATGTCTGCAACTTCGTTATTGGAAGGCAGGAATACGTAATTTTTTATCCTACTCATTTGCTGGCATGCCTGTGATAAACTCTAAAAGTATCTCCAAGATGACAACCCAGTCCCATGGCAGGGCCTATATCTCGTCTTGGATTGCTATAAGATAGCTCTGGTTCCTGCAACTCACGGACAAGCTACCGGGTACACCTAAGGTGTGAAGGCACACATATCTGGGTTGTCTCGCTTCATTTGTTGTTGCTTCAGACTTTTTTGCGCTACTCTGAGCAGATCCGGAAGTAGACCGGTATCCCAAGATTTAACGTTCCTAAAAGTCCCGGCCTGGTTGAGTTTGGGTACAGACCCCATGACACTTTCGTCAGGCACCTAAAGTATGACGGAAAGGAGTTTGTGCGGCGATGATCAGTTTTGGACCCTTAAGTTCTCACGTAAGCCTTTTTATTGCATTATCTAAAATAAAATGGCATCTGATATGAAAACTTTTTCCAAATGGTTTTTTAAAATATTCTAAAAACATAGTCCATCGTTTTTTCGTCAACATATGTATGCACGCATAACTAAATATGCTTTTGCGTTCATAAATATTAAAATCAATTAACAATTCAATTCTCATCACACACACTATCATAATTGCATGTAAGTATGTGAGTAAGTACATATTTGTATAAGTATGCATAAGCATACGTACATTATTAAAAGTGTTTTAGTGTAATAAGTACTGATTTATGCATAAAATTGTACGTTTACAACATTCACAGCAACAACTATCTGTGTAAGCAGCATATATACATATGTATGTGCGTATGAAGGTGGGTAATTAAATAAATATTTCATGCAAATTTTCTTTTTTAAATTAATTTCATTTATTTATAAGTGCTACTTGTGTGCTAATGCGGGCGTGCGTATGTCTGTATGTATAATTCAATTTTTAATTTATGCTGTAAACAACATGTGGAACAGCGCTTTTACTTTCAAGCACAGCAGGCAATCAACCAGCAAACATATACTTATGTATATGCATACTTTATTCAACTTTGAAGTGATTTATACGGAAACTGTTTAAAAAATTTGAAATCATGTAATCATGTCAAACTTTACAGTCAATAGGGTTTGCAATATTTAAAAATTAATTTTTAAGTGAATAGTAATAATCCTGCAGTATAGGGTGTGCCAAGTACACACAGATATGTAAGTAAAATAAAACAAGTAAAGAAGTCTAATGTCGATTTCGATTCCACCGAAAAATACAACCATCTATTTGCCCTCTACGCACAAACACTAAGAAGAGGGTGATGAAAAGGCAACCTTTTTTTTTTTTTTGTATAAACGAACTCACCATAAGTTATCAAATACCCGGCGCACATATCAAATATAGTTTTTTAACCTTTCTGAACACTACATGGCGTTACATGGTACGCAGGGTGGTTTCACCCCTATTTGAAACATTGTCGCTAATAAATACGTTCATTTAGTCTTAATGAGATAAATAGTAGTCATTTTCCATAATTCCATTAAATATTTATTTTGGTAATTTTCTTTAAAAAAATAGAGTTCATTCTTTAACAAAACCCGTGTAAATCCAAGTTTCCAACTTTGTGCAATATTAAAAAAATTCCACGAATTTCGAGCTTTTTCAAAAATTCTAAAAAATCAATCGTAATTTTTAGGCATTTGAAACTTTTACTCTCTTTTAATAAAGACTCAAAATCAAAGGGGTGAACGAGAATGTCCTTTAGAGGCGCCGCGAGCTCGCCTTTGCTGGTTTTCAATAAAAAAAAAATTATAATAATTTTCTGTTGGTGTCGATGCAGCCAATTACTTGAAACACCCGTTATTTTATTTATTTTTTAATTACAAATTAAACAGATTTTCCACACAAGAGGACAAATCTATTAAATATGTAAATTCGACATAAATGACATAAAATATGCAAAAATATACAAAATAAAAGATGCGCAACGTTTCCAGAATAATTACATTTTTTTCTATATTTATATGTAATTATACCAACATATATATTTCGCTCACTTGTACAACTAAATCAATTAGTTGAATTTTAGTAGTACTGACTTTTCGTCCTTACTCTCAAATAAAAATAAACAAAATTGTATTGAAAGCCCTTTGGTTACATTCATAAATATGAACGACAGTGATGTCAATATTATTATGGCTGCTATGCAAAATTGAATTACATAGCCAATAATTAAATAACTTTTTTTTCCTATCGATTACCGTAAATGTACTTGTGGTAATATTTGCATGCATATACGTACATAGGTATGTGTGGTATTGTAAAAAATTCGATCGGCCAGCCTAAAAGCTAATAAATAATTTTGAGGTGTAAATTTTTCTCAGTGCAAAGTGCAATTTTGTGTGATTCACTAACTATGCACTCTACTTAATTGGTGCTCGTGCAAACACAGATAACACAAATTTCATAACATTGACCAACGCGCTCGCATAGTCAAGAGCAATGAAAAGTTTTCGCTTCCGCAATAGAACGAGCAGTTGGGTTTCTCATTTCAAGCGACGCGCTCTTTCGTAAACAAATTTTATATGGTCAGCGAAGGTAACCGCACCGAAAAGAGACAAAAAGAAAACAAAGCCAAAAATGGCGACGAAGCACGCAGAATTCAATGAAGATGAATTGCATCCACCACAGTGGCTTAATGAAGAGTTCATTGTCGCCGTGCTAAAGGCCCATGAGCAACAAGGGACAGAGCTGACCCTCGAAAAAGTCAAATTCACGCCAGCAACCAAGAAAGGCGATCACTATGCGAGTGTTATGTTCCGAGCGGTGGTGGACTACAAAGCGAACGCTACGCCAAAGTGTCAATCGCTGATCATCAAAACGCTGCCGGAGTTGGAGGGCCAAAAAAAGTATTTGCTGAGTCAATCGTTTATTTTCGAAACGGAGATCGGCATGTACACCGAGGTGCTGCCCAGGTTTGAAGAAAATTTGCGCAAGGCCGGTGACAAAACAACGCTCAATTCGCCGTATGTCTGTAGAGCTAAAATGGCAGGAAGATTTATTTGTATCTGTTTTTTTTTCTTTATTCTTTTCGAAATGCTAGCTGCCTTTATTACTCGCAGAGCCCGCATAAAGCGCTTGTGCTTGATGATATTGTGCCCAAAGGCTTTGAGC
>NW_016170503.1:0-15710 GCF_001687245.7 Rhagoletis zephyria
ATATCGCAGTTTTCGTATTTCCTAAAATTACCGTTATATGGGAGGTAGGCGTGGTTATTGTCTGATTTTTAAAATTTTCAGCCATTTAGTATGCTGTACTAAGGCCAACAACTGTGCCAAGTTTGGAAGAAATTGCTGTAGCGGTTACCAAGATATACACATGTAACCATAAGTGGGCGTGGCTACGCCCATTTTCCAGAAATTTATAATATTCATGTTTTCCGTCTGAAACTCATTGTAAGTATCAATTTTGAGTGAATTATCTTCAGTAGTTACTAAAATATCGCAGTTTTCGTATTTCCCAAAATTACCGTTATATGGGAGGTAGGCGCGGTTATTGTCCGATTTCGCCCATTTTCAATACCATCCGTCCCACGCCAAAAAGAAGTTCATGTACCAAGTTTCGTTAAGATATCGCAATTTTTGCTCGAGTTATCGTGTGCACAGGCGGGCGGACGAACGGACGGACGGACGGACAGACAGTCACCGCTTAATCGATTTCTCTTTTCATTCTGATCATTTATGTATACATTTGTCTATATCTATCTCGATTCGTTTTGCCTGTTACAAACAACCGTTATGTGAACAAAGTTATAATACCCTTGTGCACAAGTGCGCTCGGGTATAAAAATTAAGTGTAATGTAGAATAACAGCAGGGTACTAAAAGAGAAAATTCTGTGGAATTGAGCAATAACATTTTTTTGGTGAATCAGGACGAACGATTATTTAAAAAAGGTGTTTTAAAACTTTATGCTTAAAGATCCTCAAAATTTTGCCATAGTTATCTATGAAAAAAAAATAAAAAAATAATTTTAAGGATTAATATTTACACTTTCTATCAGATTTTGATAAAAAAAAATTAATTACTTTTTCAGTTCCTATTCAACCTTCTTACAATTAGCGTCGTGGAAAACATATTAAATATTTGATTATTATGCACATTAGAACAACCCTGAATTGTACGTAACTGATCAAAAATGAATAGCAATTAACAAAAAAAAAACAACAAGACTGAATGGTATAAAAACGCATTTGAATTTATCCACATTTACCTGTAAACACATAATAAATATATGAAGGTCTGGAAAGACTAATTATGTACGAAAGTGACTAAAAAGTTGTTCATCTAACGGGGGTTAATAGCCATCCACAATCTCAAACAAATTTTTAGTTTCACAAAATTTTGACCTTGACCAGCTATAACTCAGCGTAATAATTTTTGTCGAATTTTTGGACTTAAAAAAATTAAATCTCTTTAAACTTTTGATATTTTCGTGGATGTCTTTATTTATAATAATAATAATAGATTGGCGCTTACACATAAGTTAGTGTTTGGCCGAGCTTCTCCTCCGATTTGTGGCGTGCGCCTTGATGTTGTCACACAAAGCGGAGGGAACTACAGTTTTACGCCGACTCCGAACGGCGATTGTCTTTTTATGAGACATGGCAGAATACACTCGGCGGTTTGCCATTGCCTGCCGAGGGACGACCGCTGTTAAGAAAAAACCTTTTTTCTATATTTTTTGCGATGTTGCTTTGACCAGGGTTTGAACCCAGGCGTTGCGGAGTGGAAGCGCGCACTGCTTACCACTACACCACAGCGGTCTTTATTTATACGTGGACCAAAAAGGCCTGCCAAATGTTGCGATATTTTACGGACCACCCTGATATTTACAAATAACGTAATCAACAATACAAAGGCCTTACGTACATATATTAGAAACTTAAATTTTGCCTATAATGATTAAATAGTTGGCTTCTCCAAATCCACAAAATAATCGTATTTTTAACATTTAGTTTCGAATTTTGATTGCAAACTACATATTATGATTTTGATCCAAAAAAAAAACATCGTTTAGGAGTTTTTGCATTGATTATGGCGACATGTGTGTATGTGTATTTGTGTAAATAAATAAATATTTTCATAAGCTTCAAAATATCTATTTAGTAAAATGATTTGAGGATCATTATAACACTCACCTTCAATAACTATCCGATCCTTGCTTCGCTTTTGTATCAGTTTGTAATGAAACGCCCGACTAGCAAATATCTCGCAAAACCACTTTGCGCATCCGAAGTGAAGTAAACAACAACTTTAGTTTTAACTAAGTTTTACTTTATTTTTCTGTTAAACAAGTCTGACCATTCTAGTTCCACTTTTTTGCTGCCTCTATAATTAGGCACATGCATTGTACATACATACATATACATTCGTATGTATGTATGTATGTATGTATATTTCTAATAGTCAATCGCCTGTGCTCACTTTGCCAGCACTTAACCGGACTTAGCGCTTAATACTGAATTCTAAATAGCAATTTGCATTAATTTCAGCTGGAATCGATGCTTACAACTCTACAGTATTCGACTGGTTCATCCACAAGCAGAAGCAACTAAAAATTAAGAGCGAATGGCAGCATGAGTGGAATGTTAAATAAACTCGTAATGTGTGATTATACATACCTATATCTACGGATTTAAGCGTAGTAAGGCTAATGAATTAATTGACAGCGGAGTTGCTCAGTCATTTTAAGATTTTTTATTCATTCATAGTACAAATGTGTTATCTTTTTTGGAATGTTTTTAGTTTTTTGGAATGCATTGCAAGTCCAATTGTGTGTACGTATGTATGTATGCGTGCATTTTTGCCGCTTTGTTTACTTCATTTTGATTTTATTATATAGACAACATTTTTATGACGCTCAATTTTGTCGATTTCATTATTACCTAAATGTAGTTGGCGGAACTTGGCTAGTTAAGCCACAGTTAAGCTGATGCTAAGTACTACTTACACTTAGCTAAGTTGTCGTTAAGTACAGTGGCAGTTATAGCTTTTTTTTGGTATTTATCTAAATACGTAAACTTTCGGTGGACATCATTCGTAGCTAGTGAGCTTCGAGTAATACAAATAATAAAGTATCAGCAATCACAAGTTGTATTAGGCTTGCGACTGCACGTGACTTTTGTATATTAAACTAACTTAAGGAAAAATTATTTATGTTATAAACTTTAATTGAAGTGTTCAAAAGATTGGTTTCATTGGTTCCATCCAAAAACAGAGTCATTACCGTATTTGGAACTAAGTACCAGGTTTACCGGGCTTTGCTTGCCGTGCATACATATACTTTTTAAAGTTTTCAAATTTTCGATATCAAATAACGGTTATTTCTATAGCTTGAAAAAAATATTTTGGAAGCAAATTTAAAAATATTTTGTTATAATATCTAATAATGTCTAATTCTTAAAATAAAAATGAGGTGGTGAAGAGTACATATGTCTCTTGAGCGTATTTGAGCATGTCTTACGAGCAGTTACATTTTTCAACAAAAACATGTTTTTTGCATAAAGAACACGATTTCACTGTGAAATTGTATTTTAATGAAAACCTAAAAAGATGTACACAATAAAACTCAGAATAACAACTCGTACTCTTATACCTGTACTTGCGTATGTAACGTATACGCCCCGTTGCACCATACACAGCCATCTAGTAATTAAATATGGCCGTGGAATATTTTCCTACAGCATTCTTTACGAATATATAGTATATTAATTTCTCAATGTAACTGTACAATAATTTAAAAATGAATTTCAATTGCGCCAATAAAAATTTTTAAATTGGAATTTTCGTTTCGCAAATCATCGTCATCTTATCATCAATGTAGGACTGGACCCACTGACCACTCTCTGGATCGACAACATGTTGAACACCAAAAGCATCAATGGCTCCCTGGGAACAGCAGAAGTAAAGAAAACGGCCACATGTGGCACCCCTCAAGGAGGGTTGCCTATGCGGATGACTTCGTCATTTTAGACGTGGGGAAATTCCTCTCCACGGTCAGCGGGATTCTACAATTTGCAATTAACGATCTTGCGGGGTTGGCAGGAAGAAACGTTCTAGGGGTAAACCCCTCCAAAACCGAACTTGTTCGGTTCACCCAGCGTAATAAAGTAGACAAATTTCAAACTCCGTCCCTCAATGGAGCAAGCCTTGAATTGTCAAAAGAAGCGAAGTTTTTGGGGGTTATTTTTGACTCTAAGCTTTCCTGGAAAAGGAATACCGAAGAGCGGAAAAAAAAGGCGCTCATTGCGCTCTACTCCTGTAAGGCTCCGGTCGGGAAAGACTGTAGATTTATACTGCGGTGGTTAGACCTATTCTCACCTATGGTGCGCTGGTATGTGGCAGGCGGTTGACACCAAAACCCATCTACTTAATCTGCAAAAGGTGCAACGACAGGCATGCTTATGCATAACGGAAGTGACTTACGCAACGCCCCAGGCGGCGTTAGAGACACTCCTGACATTCCACCCATAGACCTGTACGTTAAAATTACCGCAGCTAAAAGCACTCTACGACTCAGGGTACGGCACAATCCTCGAGAAAGTGGGGGTAAAGTACATTAGCTGTGACTATCAAGTCACTGAAACGGATTTCTGTCGGAATTTTGATATCGTATTTTCCAGACAGAAGTGACTGGGAACTTAGTATTGCCCCTAGCGATGAGGAAATACATATTTTCATGGACGGCTCCAAAATGGACGTCACGTCGGAACAGGATCTGGAGTCTTCTCGCAGGAGTTATCTCTGAGTTAGTCTTACAGACTCCAAGATTACTGCGATTTCTCTGTTCGGAGGTCGAGAGAGTTACCAAGGCAGCCACCAACAGCAGGTGGGAAATTCTACACACCTGCATGGTATCGCGATTGCTCTGGCCGCGGCTCAACGAGCGAAGAACAATGAGTTTATTAAGGCTGTCAAAGCCAAACGTTAAGCTTCGCATAGGAATACTAACGGGACACTGGACCATTGGGCATATGACCGCCAGGTTCGGAGCACCGCAAAATGATTTCTGTAGAAGCTGAAGGGATGAGGAGAAGGTAGACCCCGTCCAGCACTTCCTTTGTGAATGTCCAGCATTCCGAAGAAAACGCCTCAAGTTTCTTGGTGACCATTTCTTCGAGAGCCTGGATACCTTAGGGAAAGTTCCACTGGAATGACTACTTGCATTCGCCAGATAATCGAAATGGTTCAAAGACATGTAGGGATAGGCATGAGGAAACCCCTCTGGGCATCGCAATGCACCTTCGTGGCCTCCGGGTGAACTCTCCTCAGAGCAGCCCACTTAACCTAACCTAACCTATCATTATAGTAATTCTTTTTCATTTGGTGGCACACTAATTTTATTATTTTAGATTGGTTCATTTTGGCAAAAAGAATATTATCACCGTTTAGACAATGTTAACATATTGAGGTATTTAAAACTTTTAAAACCAAAAAATCTTTACATTTTAAAAATTACAAAATTGCATGCTGCTATTTCTTAAATTACGTGGCACACTTTTTAAACTTTCAGTGATATGTTGTATTTTGGTGCCAACTTTCATTGCCTCCTCATGAACATTCTAACTGAAAACTTTCCAGAGTTGTTAAAAAAAAAAACAATTATATTTTTATCCAGTGATAATAAAAAATTAGCAATTTCCGTAGTGTTGCGCCTAAGTAATCTTTCAAAATCTAAAAGTGTTTAAATACGTGATTTATTTTTTCTTAACTTATTTGGAACTCTATTGATCGAAACAAAAGCCAGAAGAATGCTTTAGCGCTTTTTATATAACTATTTCTTGAACATATCTGCCGATAAAGGTATTAACTTAAAACCTATAAAAAATATGCGCTTGCACCTTTCCTAAATGTTTGGAGAGCTTCTCGTGCGATTTGTGGTGTGCGCCTTCATATTATAACTCATTTGTAGGGGCCTACACTTTTACAACGCCTCCGGACGGCAAATGAATTTTATGAGAAACTTTGTCAAGGCAGAACTACACTCGGAGTTTTGACTTTGCCTGCCGAGGAACGACCGCGTTTTAGAGAAAAACTTTTTCTAGATTTTTTTTTTTGAGATTGTGCATACAAAGCCCCTTAAGTTGATTTTTATTAAGCGCAATAGCGGACGTTACTTGTATTATAAAAACTGCGGCATGACACATTTCGAGCAAACTCCCTATATTATGGAGTCCAATTACAGCCTCGGCTGCAATGTTAAAACGCAAAATTTCCGAAATCAGCAGCCGCAGGTGATCGCTTATATCCGCCAAAAGTGGCTGTTTACAGGCCTATTCCAAAATTTTGTTCTTCTTCTGCAATTCTAGACACCTTGGTAACGTTTTAACATTCTCAGCTATTTATCAGTAAGGTTTTGTAGTTATTCTGGTGTTGCATAGAAATTATCATCGATGCTAAAATACATCGCCAGAAAAACATCGA
Organism: Rhagoletis zephyria; assembly: GCF_001687245.7. Lineage (NCBI taxonomy): Eukaryota > Metazoa > Arthropoda > Insecta > Diptera > Tephritidae > Rhagoletis > Rhagoletis zephyria. The sequence goes on from NW_016170503.1 coordinate 6,267, forward strand.
TATATCAATGTTTTCCGATGTTTCCCAATTTGTTTGTTTCTGGCCACATTTAAAAGAAAATTAATTACTTTTTCCTCCCAATCAAGGCAGTCTTTGTAATAAGAGAAATACATAAATATGGATGTATTTTCCTGTATTTAATTAGCCTTCCTTACTTAACCCTTCCTTTGAATTGAGTAAAAAAGCATACCTTCAAAAGATTTCTGGGGCCTAAATATCTAAAGTCTGATTTTGTTGAAATCTTTTTTTTAATCATTGGGTTAGCACGCTTAAAATTTAAAGCTAAAGTTGAAATTTCTAAATGTTCTCCAAGAATAGGTAGTAAAATTCATGGTCAGTCAAACAATTTTTAGGAACATAATGGCCAAAACAAGTCTGAGTCACACTAAAGTCCGAGCTCCGCTCTTGCTCCACTCCCGCTCCCATTAAAAAACTTTTTTATTTATTTATTTACATATCGAGCTGAAAGCGCCAAAAACATAGGAGACATTTATTTTTTTTTTAATTCCTTTTTGATACAGAAATGCTTCTAGATGTATGTATACACTTCTGCATCCAAGAGAAAACTAAAAAAATTCCAAGTTAATTAAGTAGAAAGGAAATTTATTTCACACGGTTGTTTATAGTGCCAAAAAAATAATAATTTTAAATTAATTAACTGAACATTTTTTTATTGTTATTTAGCTTCAGGCCGTTATTATTGAAAATTTTTTGAAAAAAATAACCAATAAAAATATTTCAAAATAAATCGTTACAAGGCCAGAAAATAACAAAAACAAAATATTGAAAATTTTTTTTAAGGAGCAAATTAATTTTTTTAGCTCTTTGCTCTAACTCAAATAATTTGCTCCTTAGCTCCCTGCTCCTTTCCTCCGCTTCGTTGAAACAGACATAGACGCACTGTCATTTTAGCGATGTTAGAAAATCGGAAACATTGACAAGGGCATTCAAAACTCATTGAAAATTTGTTTTTCATATTTCAGCCAATTAGCATAGCATAAATACATTATCGAATATTTCGCTCCCAATTTGCATACTATTCTATTTATTTGCATACTGTTTTACTACTACAAACTATAAAAAAAAGTACAATAGTTTTTACAAAAGAAAATATTTACGAGTTGAGTAGATAGTTGGGAAAGTTAATTTTCCAACTTTATAAACTACGGCTAACGAACACCAAAAGCGAGCGTCGCCTAGCCAAAGTCAACAAACACGAATAGGGAATATGGAAACTATTTGGTATAACGAAACATAAAAGTCGAAAGAAAAAAAGAGACGACCTCCATCGAAGCAAACAAGCGAAAAACTGCTTAAAAATTTCTCTCATATAATTTTGCACAAAACTTTGCACAATGTTTACGATATTTTTTTTTTTTTAGTTTCACAAGTGTTGTTGTTTGCTTTTTATTTTTTTCGTTTGGATGTTTGTTTACTTTTTTAGTTTACAAGCGAATCCTATGCATTCAATTTTAAAGCGTCCTGTCCATTCGGGTACATGTAGTTATTGCTTCGGAAGCACTCCGCGCCATATTTAAGGTTGGTGCGTTATTACATGCATATGTATATATGTACATTAGTGTGCACCTTATTTTTCAACTCTGACCTAAGAAAAAAGGACTCGAACCTAGAAAAATTTGTTTGGTTAAAAGAATGTTTAGTCTGCGAAACAAAATTAAAAAAAAAATTGGAAAAAATTGACCTCATTGCCGAATGTTGCGCAAATTCATGAAATTTTTATTGCCTATAAATCACCGCGAAGTTATATACATATATTGTTTTAAATTGTCGCTGGATATCTTTTTATGACAAATCAATGTAGCCGTATTCACAATTTAAACAGGAGTCGATGAAAGAGCAGCATTGCCTTATCTGGAACAAAATTTTTTCAGCTGTACTTTGCATTCCAAGCGCCACAGCTAATGTGGAGACAAATCAATTTGAATAAAACAAAAATGAACTCGAGTGTGCAGCACTCTTTGGTATTTTTAGAACTAGGAATTTCTTAAAAGAAATACCTCAAGAGGTACAAAATTTGGGGTATCGAGTCAAATGCTTAAAAATTCAACAAGGTAAGCTACAAAAAACAGTGAAACTAAATTTCATTAAACCAACAAAATTTTATTTAAAAAATCCATTTTATAAAGTCCATTTTATTTGTTCAATTAGGTATAATTCAAAAGGTTTATGTTATTTTATTTAAAACGAATCTTTTTTGATTTATGTTCAATAAAAATAAAAAAACCTGATTTTTATAAAACTTTTCGTTTTAGAAGTTTATAGTTTTATGGTCGAGAATACAGTTTTTTTCGGAAATCTACAATTAAAAAATAAAAAAAACCTCGGGCAAAACTGTGACCAATCAAACCTAATTAAAGGGGTCTTGTTTTGTAGCTTAAAAGAATTGTTTCCATACAAATACGCCGCACACTAATGTACATTTATTTGCTAGTAAAGGCGTTAAGTAAGAGAAAATTTGCATAAGTAACTTATGCAAAAGCATATTATCTTCCGAAAATATAAACAAACTTTTGATGCACGCATCTTGAGTCACATTTTATGTTATATCAAAAACTATAAAAAATCAAAACTTAAAAAGCAAAACCCAATTTTGAGATAGTTAAATCTTTACGCAAAAAATGGCATGCAAAATAAGAAAAGCGTTATTTACCGCCGTATCACGCTGACAAATATCACTAAAATCCTCTAACAAATTGCCCAGCGCGGAAACCTAATCAACAACAATTGCGGCAGCACAGAGTAAATTGTGGTTAACTTTATAAGGGTGAGCTATGTACAGTCTGAGCACCATAACGTCAATTGATTTATAAGCCACGTGCCAGACGTCCTCTTCACTGAGTTTGATGGCAGACTATGCGGGCTTGCCAAGCTTATGAATGCCGTAAAAGTATAAACATAAACGAGTGGTGGGCTGGAGGTAGAACAGTCCGCTCGCTTATTCAGCTTTACATGCTAGCCCACACACACGTACCTATACAATATAAAGGACCTTTACCATAGTCACATTCATTTTGAGACTTTTAGAAATACATAAATGTATGTATGTATGTATGTATGTATGAAAGAGTATAAACTTTTTGCCGAACGTTTTCGATTTTTTTCTTATGGTGCTTAGTTTTTTTTATTTTTATCTTCTTCCTGCATTCTTTTATGCCATAAACTTCAATTACGAAACGAAAATAAGCGAGAACGAACGACTTTCTTCTGCAGAGTCGGCGAGAAAAGAAGCAGAACGAAATGGCAGTCTCGATGAGCCCATCAGCTCACTAGACGACTAGCATATTTTTTTATAAGTTTTATTGTTTTTATTCTAGGCTGAGGTAGGGTTGCCAACCGAACTATAATATATAATATTGTACTGTTTTTCCGGTCGGCGTACTATATACTGTTGGAAAAAAATATAGTACGCAATAATACTATATTTCTTCAATTATAAATATCAATATATTTCAGTAGTTTGTACGAAAAGTGTATATTACAAGTAATTTTTAGCAAAAAAAAAAACCGACTTAAAAAAAATATATTTATATCTATATATTTCATGATCCAATGATCGGATCAAAACCAATTTGGTATGGGACCACCTCTGAGACACTACCTTTCCGCAAAAAGAATTATTGAAATCGGTTGACGTGGTGCAAAGTTATGCGGTAACATACATAAAAAAAAAAAAAAATATATATTCCGACGAACTGATAACCTCCTCCTTTTTTGGAAGTCGGTTAAAAATGGATGACCTTTATACTGAAATAACAATATTAAATGAAATATTCTTTAAAGTAAAAGGTCATTGTGAGTTTATAATCAAAAAAGATAACATATTTTTTTAACACTGAGAAAGAATTAAAAAAATTACTTAAAATTATTTCATTTCTACTCTCTGTTCCAACAACCTCGGCATTCTCAGGAAGAACTGTTTCCATCACTTAAAAATCATTTTTACTTTTTCTTTTAAATAAAATACTATATATATTCAAAGTGTACTATATTTTTTCCAATTTTTTTTTGCAAAAGTACTCTAAATACCCTCGAAAATGTTGGCGACCCTAGGCTGAGGTTGCTTTTTAGGTTGTTATACCTTTCCTCGGGCACTGGTTCTTGTGCTTACGCTAGAATTTTTGGCTTGCTTTGATAATATTTTTGCTTTCAATGAATTTGCAAATTCTCTTTCAATTTCAATTACAGTTTTATTCCAATGCGTTTAATAATACTTCAGTGCTCTTTTTTATTGGTTTATTCATGTGTTTAATTTAAAAATTGTCTTTTCGAATGCAGAGAACATTAAAATAGTCAATATTTAAATAATAAGAAAATTATACTCATACATGATTTTCATAAGAAGTCATTTCATAAGAAACCCATCAAACAATTTTTGTTTCCGGCANGAGAAAATTATACTTATACATGAAGTTATAAGAAGTCATTTCATAAGAAACCCATCAAACAATTTTTGTTTCCGGCAGAAAGAAAACGTCTCGCTCGCAGAAACAAATTGGTTGCCGGTAATAAAACGTTCCCCGAAGGCAACTCGCCTGAATGAGTCGTTTTCTTATTACCATTGCCATGGGAGCTTTGCCATTGCCTTCCTAGGGGTAACCGCTATTAGAAAAACACTTTTTTATGTTTATATTTGTTGATGTTGGTCGGAAGCTGGGCTTGAACCCAGGACCTGTGAAACGGTATATGTCTTAGATAAAAGTTATCGAAAAATTTTATTTATAAAAGTAATAAATATAATCTATTTTTTAAATCATACTTATAAAAGTCATTTGTATAAGTCGTAGTAAACTTTTGTTTCCCAAAACCTTATTAACTGAGAAAAATGTTAATTATTTTTATACGAATGATTTAAAAAGTAAAAGTCACTGACTGATTTTTATCGATGACCATTTTATATGAAAGTCTTCAATAACTGTTTTCTGGGACATATAATATAAAATACAAAAATGATTGTTATTTTGGATTTATAATATAAAAATCCAAAATTTATATTTTTTTTTAATTTTGCATAAAAAGTGCAAATAAAAATTAATTTTCAAATTTGAGTTTCGGTGAAAATAGTAATCGATTGGTATGTATCACTAGTTCAGGTACTAGTTTTTGCCATACATATAACTTTGTTATGCAAGCAGCTAAAACCATTAAATTGTATTACCGGTTTACATATCAATTATACACAGTAGCTGCATTGATCATTTAGATCGGTGCTTTATAAGGTGTGAGTTTTTTTTTTATGCACTAACCGGTTGAAGTGAAATTTTCTGATGTGCATGAAAGGTATAAAGCCTTCGACACTGTCCTTGCTTGTTTAGATATCATAGCAGGCAGTTTGAAAAATAAAAAAATTTCAGTTAAAAATTATAATGAATAAAAATAATAAAATGTATTAAAAATGGTGAGAATTTCTTCATTGGTACATAAATATGCAAGGCTCAAAAATCAACGTTTGCGCTCCTGAGTTAAGCGAACGATCCTAAAGCTGATTTTCACTAGCTTTTTGTAAACAAAAAAAGGTTTCACATGCACACGTTTTGCCAATTTAGACTTTTTACAGATTACAGATACTACAGATTTCTTTCTAACTAATGAAAAATAGGCCCAAATCACGGCAGTAGAGAACGAATGCAACTCGGTACGAATTTTCATTTTGAAATACTAGAGAGCGTGTCAGATGTAACAATGACATATATTTCGAAAAGGCGGTCAAATTGAGAAAATTAAAAAAAAATAGTTGCATGAGCAACCACACGTTGCATGTGAAGTGTCTTTTGAACGAGTTTTTTTTTTATTTCTGAAAGGCGAATTGAAGGTAAAATTTCTGAGAGCACTTTTTGGCTGTTCAGATAGCAAATGAATTTCTGACAATCCTTAACGATACTGAAATGCAACCGTGAGCCACTTTGCTGGTTGTTTGTTATTTCTCTGGTTTATAATTAACATTATTTCCAATTAGAAGATTAATTTATTATTTAGAACTGAACAAATAAATTCCGAAAAATAATTACTTAAATGCATTTTTGATATTTTATATACATTATCCGTTATTATTTCTTACAAGCTCATGATCAGTGTCACACGGCAACACTCGATTAATTAGACAACACTTACAGCAGAAATAGAAATTGTTAGTGCAGCACGAGCAATTTGAAATATATTTCCGAAATCGATTTTTGCTCTTTCAATTGCAGTCACANCTAGACAACACTTAGAGCAGAAATAGAAATTGTTAGTGCAGCACGAGCAATTTTTGAAATATATTTCCGAAATCGATTTTTGCTCTTTCAATTGCAGTCACACCTTCAACTTTAATTTCTGAAACTGGGCTCGAATCGTAACATCCGTTCACGGATCGAAAAGCTTACAAAGAAAATTACGTCATATGTCAGTCGTCTAAACTGAATGGAATAAAAAGTACGTGCATGTATGTCACGAGTAATACGCTTCTGAAATAAACTGTATTGAAAAGAAACAGCTTTACTTCATTTGATCCGATTTGAAACGTGTAATAACCAGTCGATCACGAAGACCTGCTTTGATTCCAGAGTTATTGTCTTCATATCCTTGTACATACATACCTATTAGAGTAAAATATTTAACTGAAAACACTTTAAATGAAATGAACATGCTTATTAGCATTTTTCCGTTGGGACACATATGTACATACATACGTATGTGTGTACTGAAGCTTTGTTTACCTAAACATAATTTTGTGTTTCCCTCGTTAGGGATGTCATTAATGTCAATAACTGACATTTCTTGCCAAANGAGCATTTTTCCGTTGGGACACATATGTAGGTACATTCATATGTACATACGTATGTGTGTACTGAAGCTTTGTTTACCTAAACATAATTTTGTGTTTCCCTCGTTAGGGATGTCATTAATGTCAATAACTGACATTTCTTGCCAAAAATTGGGTTTGATCACCGAAGCTTTTAGCTCAAGCCTTATCCATTTTGTACTGAAATATTTCTAATACGATTGCTTATTAAATAAGAAAACCGTTTTTAAATAAGAGTGTTTTTACTCTCTACTAAATAATTTATGCAACCTCACATACGTTCCGGCTGCTGAATGCTATTCATTTTTTTCTTTTTATTTCAACCCACATGTATGTATGTATGTATGTATGTTAGTGCGCTAATTTACTTTATATCAATTTATACAAATTAAAGTTGTCATCATTTCTTAATGCAGAAATTACAAACATATTGACACATAAGCTGATATCACCTTTGTACTAATGCACTTATGCCAAACCAATACAATAGATAAGACCCGATGACCTTCTATTGACTAATCTCATTCCACTCAACTGCCGCTTCAATCATTTTGCATTGCGGTCCGATATATTATTTGCAGCACCGTAGACATAAGGGAAACGGAAATCGTCTACGCTTACCGACACAAATGCAAACACAGAAATATACCTACACACACACACACNCATTATCTTGTTAAGCGGTTTTGTACTTTAAACATTGATAAGCTTCCTAATGTTGTTTGCTATCCTTATTTCGTGGACTTTTGCCATGAATAAGGTTTCCGGCTGCTGAATGCTATTGAATGCTTACCGACACAAATGCAAACACAGAAATATACCTACACACACACACACGTTTCCTTCTAACGATTTTCTCACTTGCTTATGCTTACACAAAAAAAAATATATAAAATTTTGTATTGTGCACTTTTGTATATTTTGTATATTCTGTAATAAGTATGTGGCACTTTTTTGATATTGGTTTTTATTTATGTCGCATCAATTTGCGCAAATCTCTTTCGCAGCACCCAATCGTTTACGCTTTTATTGAAAATATTTCATGCGTATCAAAATACCGGAATGCATACTCACTAAGAAATGTCAAATCAACCGCAAATACCACACGTCATTACCGCGTCTTGCATTGAAGTTTACGTCGAATTTTTCTCGACTTTTTANGCACTTGCTTATGCTTACACAAAAAAAATATATAAAATTTTGTATTGTGCACTTTTGTATATTTTGTATATTCTGTAATAAGTATGTGGCACTTCTTTGATATTGGTTTTTATTTATGTCGCATCAATTTGCGCAAATCTCTTTCGCAGCACCCAATCGTTCAATCGTTTACGCTTTTATTGAAAATATTTCATGCGTATCAAAATACCGGAATACATACTCACTAAGAAATGTCAAATCAACCGCAAATACCACACGTTATTACCGCGTCTTGCATTGAAGTTTACGTCGAATTTTTCTCGACTTTTTAAATCACACATACAACGCACGTCTACGAAAATGGTCGTTCGACTCGTTCTATTTGAAGTAACGTTTACTCACAACGCTATTGCATATTATTTTTTGGTCAACAATATGTATGGCTAACAAACAAATTCACAATAAATACGAGTAATTCCCCAAAACACCAGATTCATCATTCACATTCACTGTTTTTATTCGATATTCGTATGTGAGCGCTTTACGTATTTCACCCGTGTAAAGCGTGTGCACCGTATTGAGCTCGCGATTCTACTAAATGACCGAATTCACATCGCGCTCGCTGCCTTCGTTTTGGGAGCCAGCGCCAACAATCAACCAACCAAGCAAGCAAAGCAAGCCAATCCACCAATATGCAGCACCAAGCAGCAAACCGGCCAACCAACGACCCAACGAAAAAACATCGGTGCGCGCTCAATTGCCGCCTTGTGTTTGCTGGAGCAACACCGAACGGACGAGAAGCAATGTTGCAGAGACGACCACATGTTAATCGTCGAATATTTTCCAAAAATGTATGTACGTGCGATTTGGTACTCTGTGTCTTCTTCTTCGTCTTTTGTCCATGCCACAGCTTGCTGGAGGTGCTTATTCTTCTTGTTCTTCTGATACACCACTTGCAATGTTACCTACATTTCTTAAATGCAGCAGCAAAGAAGGTTTGTTGACCACTTACATACATATGTATGTGAGAGCACCCGAATGGCACGTGGGGTTTTGGCGCTCACACATACATTGACAATACACAAGCTAGAGAGGGAGAGCGCGCTTACTCTCCAACTCTTCGAAATTAACAATCTGTTATGAGCTCCCACAGAAATTTCGAAATTGGATGCAACTCCAATGCAAGACATTCATTTTCATAAGCGTTGTATGAATGTACATATGTACATATGGCTTGAGTTGGTTGCTAATAACAGAGTTTTCGAAAATGTTGCTGAGATTTTTCGCCGAAATTTCTCTTTGGATTGTCGACTATGTAAAATAACCTGATATCTAGTGCCCTGTACTGCTTACAGAGTATTCGAAACTGCCTTTGAAATATCGTAAATGTTAGCACACCTGTTAGCGAAACAAAGAAATTTCAAATTTGATAAAAATACATACATATATATACACATCTTGTTATATTAAACAAGAAATTCTTGTATATATATATATATATA
>NW_016170504.1:0-2778 GCF_001687245.7 Rhagoletis zephyria
ATGTTCGGCTCCGCCCGAACTTAGACTTTCTTACTTGTTTTATTTGATTTTATTGTTATTCTGAGAGCTGGTTATAGACATTTCAATTTTGTCATAACAATGCTTTCTAAGCTTAAACAAAGAAATTCGCACAATTTTCCTGCTTACTGTATTTGTATTAACCCATTCAGCACCATTAAAAATATAATAAATAATAATAGCCCAAGGCACGGTCTTTTAGGGCTGGTTGCCCTTAGTTTTACTTTAATGGAAAGTAACACGTAGATGCAATGAACTTTTCAGTAAAATGGGCTCATCTGGCTCCATGGCCTCATGTTTTTTCGTTAAAAAATATATTTTGGTTTTTATTAGGAAGAAAATAAATACAAATTAATCAATTTTATGTATTTTTCTACAAAAAAATGCTCTCCCAAAAATGTTTTTGGTCAAAAATTTTTTTTCCAAAATATCTTAAAAAGTTATACTTTTTTCAAAAAAAAACTATTCAATTTCAAAAACACTTTTCTCAATAAATGATTTTTTCTAAAAAAAGCGATTTTTTCTCAAGACAAAATGTATTTTCTTAAAAAATGTTTTTCAAACAAAAATTTTAAGTCAAATGCATATGTACATAAAATGCGTGTATTACTATTAAAATTAATTATATTGAATTAAACTGAAGTTATAATTTTACCAAAAAATAAATTTATTTCTTTAAAAAAATTTTTCCAAAAACATGTCTTTGAAAATCTTATATTTTTTTAAAAGAACAAATTTTAAAAAAATAATGTCAAATATTGTATGATACATTAAATTAAAATTATAATTATTTCTCAAACCAAATTTATCTTTTCACAAAAAAAATTGTAGGTATACATACCTATATTTAGTAAATTTTTGTGAGAGTCATTTCGCTCTAAAATATCATTTTTTCTAACGTATGGTAAGTTTTGTTATAATTTTGATAAAAAATATTTTTCTCCTAAAAATTATAAAAACTATCTATAATAAAACATTTTTTTTTTGTTTTGGTATTTTGTTTCTATATCGATGGCTGAGTGTAAGGTCGGCCTATCTCGGCAGCCAGTTCGAAAACGCCCTAACTCAGAAAATTTTTCAAGAACGCCCTAATTCATAATTTGATTGAAGAACGCCCTATTTCAGAATTTGATAGAAAATTACCCTATCTCAGAATATGGTTGAAGAGCATTCTATCTCTAACGAAAATACATTGAAAATCTGCTGAGATAGGGCGTTTTTGAGTCGAATTCCGAGATAGGACGTTCTTCAGTCAAATTCTGAGATAAGGCGTTGTTGAACATTTTTCTGAGATATTTTCGAACTGGCTGCCGGGATAGGTTGATCTTTCACCCAGGCATCGATATATTTCTCCTAAAATTGTGTGGTACAATTTTAAAAATTAAAACCATATCATTATGAGCGGGGAACCTTTTGGGAAATATGTATTGGCTCCTTGGTCCTGAAAGGGTTAGGCTATAGCAAAATGACAGACGCTAACTCAGCTATGCCATTACAAAGTTGCTAACCGAAAATTATATTTGCAAAACTTTCGCGGCGTTCAACTGTAACAATAGCGTGCAGCATACAGCATACACATTCAGGAATGGCTTTCGGTGGCACAACCACGTCAACAATAACAATGATGACGTTCACCGCACACAATAGCTGCTACGAGTACTTGGAAAGTTACGTAGTTGTTGTCAATTTTGGCGAACAAAGAGTGTGTCCATCGTTGAGCTAGACTGACTGTGCGCTCAACTATTGCTACTAAAGTACTGCGTCAAGCGGAGATTTGAATTATGCAAACATTATAGCTCACCCACTCAGGCGCTGTGATCTGCACACCGGAACCAGCATGCATGCGAAATTCTGTTTTTCCGTGCACGTGTTAGAATATACATATACTTACTTATGTATTCATGTATGTATGTATGTACATATGTTCCTGTTTTTCGGTTTGAATGGATATGTTTGATTTTTGTCGCATGCCCACACGCCTAGGGGTTTTAATAAAATATGTACATATAAAAATCAGTAAATAAAGTAAATGTTGCATGTGTGGCTGTGCAACCGCTCATAATGAGATGTATCATAACATAAAATTATTACGAAGTGGTCAAGGCAAAGTAGAGTGAACGACTGACCTAATATTTTGTGAATAAACACTGGCTGAAATTATCGAACCTGATGAAAGGGACAAATCGATCAGAAAATTTTGTTGAATATGTAAAGTGAGTGTAAAATTCTTGTCTGCCTTCAATTTTAAACAAACTACTTCATTTATAGAGCAAATCTGACAACTATCTTTCAACTCACCACAATCTTTCGAAAGTAAAAAGTCTTCCATAAGACAATTAATTTACAATTTTGGCAGCTATCTTGAAAGCTGTTTTTTTCGAGGGAGTAACTGAAAGACGTCTTAGCGTTATTTTGTTTTATCAGTAAGGGTTTTAAAAATAAAATGAAACTACAAAATATAAATTTTTTTTTTTTTTTTTTTTTTTATTTTTATTGAGCTTTGTATCACACCCCAATAACATTGACAAATACATTGTTTAGGAAGAGCCTGCCTGAAACTATACAAAAAAGCAAATAAGCAAACGGATGTATAGAATTGAAAACAACAACCACGCTGTCGAGTTTAAATAGCGGCACATCAGCTGCACTTGATAGTAGTTGGTTGAATAAGGAAAATGAATTAGCAACAAGAGTTTACGGGATGTACATAGCTCAGTGGTTAACGCTTCTGACTTTGAACATCGAATTCGCAGGTTCGAT
>NW_016170504.1:6969-15706 GCF_001687245.7 Rhagoletis zephyria
GCCGTGCTTGCAGAAGGGATGCCGAACGTTCAGGTCTCCTAAAAGAGGTCGTAACGCCAGAAATCGTCAATGGAATCTATAGAATGATATTGCACGATCAAATAATGGAAGAGCGTGAGATGGATGAGTATGAAGACGGGTACAGCACGGTCATTTTACACAAAAAAAAAGCTCGACAATAAGCCCAACCGTGTTACCAATTCAAAGGAATGTTTGGCGATGTTCAAAATCAATCCAGAAGAGTTTTGTTTCTCTTTTTCGTAACCAGGGACGAAATTATGCTATATCACAATACACCAGATATCAACAGACAGTCAAAGCACTGAACTTCTCAGAGCGAACGTTCACCAAATAAAAACCAAAGTGGGTCTGCCCGTCAAAAGGGTCATGACCGCAGTTTTTTCAGGATGTGGTGCCATTCACATCGAATAGCTTGAGAAGAATAAGACGATCATCGTTGAATATTTTTCTGAGTAAAACGACCGCATATATATATATATATTTACTCTGGCCTCTTCTTGGGCCACACATGGTAGTACCGGCCTTGGTTGTTTCGATGCGGAGTTGCACTCCAACCAGGTGCCAGACCCAAAATACGGCAGAGGCTTTAGATAGGCTACCAAGGTGATTAGTGCGTTCCCCACACTGCCAATTGGTACCGACAGAATGGTTCCATCACTGAGCGACGATCAACAAGTTTGATCCACTGTGCTTTTGAGCGCCGTGGGGTTAGGCCTTCATGGCAGGTACCTACGTAAAACAACGACACACGTTGTCGCCTCTAGTTTTGGCTGCAAGCCTGCTATATGCATTGAGCGCAACACTATCTTCCTTCGTCCTCTCCAACGGCAGGTAAATTAACGTCGAGATTGAATAAGGGAAGAGCACTAAAAAGGTCACCAAATCTTTATAAACTCACGCATAACATCTAAACAGCAGTTATTCACCCAATAACACCCTACGGTGGCTATGGCTATAAGAAAATACGAGTTGTGGTAATTACGGGAGAGTGTCTTCCTCCATCACATGCGCTCAACAAAAACTTCAAGAAGTGAGGTAGCGAAAATTTAAAAGATCAAAGCCGACTGCATACAAGAACTGCTAATTCAGCTCCTTTGTCCTATGTCGCATCGCTGCACTAAAGCACCTCTGGTCTCATTTTCCAGCTACCTTGACTCCGTTTGCTTATTCTCACTGAAGGAAATTGTTGACTAAAAGACTAGCAAGTTATCAAAAACTCGCTATGACTAACGTTTAAGCCTGGGACTCCATTTGCTTTGAAAACAAATGGTATAAGGGAGATCTCAGGGGTTAACTAACCTAATCCAACTTTTCAGTTTACTTTGCAAAATTTTCATTGGCTTTTTTGGTTGCTTGGTTAGCGATCCACTCAGTATTTCTTCCCACTTTCCCACGTATCCGTCTTGGCCTCACATATTTCTTCTTGTAGTCGATCAGCAAATCTTTACATTATTCTCAACAGAACTCGTTGACCGCTACTTTGCCTAAATAAAGAGTTCCAAACCTCACGACTGTCCTACAAATTCTTTATTCTATCAAAAAGGCTTCTCTCTAAGCATTGTACGTACTAGAGAGAACGAAATATTTTAAGCTTTATGAAGAACAGTGGATGACTTTTGGTTTCTGATTTTAATCTTTATAGTCAATCTACAGGAATTTTTTGTGTAAAAAATTTCACTCCCAAAAAACTATTGTCAATAATTTCTTTAAATCAGATTCATATTCTGCGATCTTACAATTTCGGCCTGGTTGGTTGTGTATGTAAATATATGTATTTCTTATTCACTGTTTTAAGATTTCAATGAATATCGGCTTATATATGTAAATATTTCCCATCTCCCTCTTTACCTTGTTCCCAGTGTCTACAAGGCGGCTGAATAGCTTATTGATGATGACAGGGTTATCCTAATAAATAAAATCCGAATAAAAGCAGCTTTTGGTAAGTAAAGTTGTGGGTAGCACAGAAATGAAAAACACCAGAGCTACTTACAATACCAACGAGACAAATGGAACAACAGAAAAAAATTATGTGAATTTACAACTTACTTACAAAAACATATGTAAGTACATATGTCCTATATACAGTCAGCATCAAAAATATGAATACCTTAACGTGTTGACGATTTTATTTATTTATATTTTACATAAGTAAATTTTTCTTTTTTATAGTTCATTCAACAAAAACCAGCAGAATTATTTTTTTTTTGTTTTATATAGAACTCGTGCAAATTCGAGAACTACCACAAAATTTTCATCAATATTTTCAACTTATCAGTTCGATTTCTTAGAAAAATTTTAGTACAATGCGGTGCAAGATTCAAGTTTTTAAAAATTACCGTGGTTTTTAAGACTTTCCATATAAAAATAGATTTTGTTCATGTAAATCACTCTTCACAAAAAAAAAAAAACTCAAAAACCAACGGTAATTTTCAGAGACTTGTACCTTGCACCCCATTACACTAAAATTTCATGGGCTACAAAACTGCATACGTGAAATATAAATAAATAAAATCGTAAAACAGTCAGCTTCTTCATACTTTTGACTCTGACTGTAAATGTCTGCATATTAGGGTTGTCCAAAAATTCATGTGAAAAGGTGAAGTCGGAATTTGTATGCTCTCACCCCCTAGGATGATTCTATACCGAACAAAAAAAGACCTCTATTTAATTTTACTTTGAAAACAAAAACTATTTAAGGGTCCTCTCATAGCGCTCAAAGTTTTCCATGTATTATATATAGGAAAAAAATCAACTTCTCGCAGAAATGTTATAGAATTCTTGAAAATCAATATTTTTCGACCATTTTTTTCGTAGTAACTATATCTTATAGGGTGACCTCCAAATATTTTTTGTTTCAGAATAAAAAGTAGGGCTACGTTTTTTCTTTATGGAGCAATCCTAGGGGCAGAGAGCATTACAATTTCGACTTTTTTTTATTTTTTTTTTACCACTCTATTGTATATACACTAATGCATACATACCTTTATATATACACACATCTGTGTGCATTGCTGCACACTCTACGTCTGCTGATAAAATGCTTCAGAGAACAAAGCGCCCAGCTAAAATAAATAAAAATGTGTGTGTGAAAGAGAAACAACGCGGTAAAGGTGATAAACACCGCACCAGCCAAGCCAACCACATAGACCGCACAATGTGCAACGTGCAATGTGCTGTATGTACATCGCACCGCATGCCATTTGCAGTGAATTTCTATGTATGCACTATATGTATATGTATGTATATGCAGGCGCGTCGAGAAGGAGGGGCGAATCCCCAAAGGCCCGGGATTTTTAACGTGCCTGAAATATCAGCTAATTGATCACAAAATAATGACAAACAGTATTTTGTTGAGCTTTTTAACTGATTTTGAATTTTCTTATAGTATACATAATTAATATTTTAATAAAAAAAATTTAATGCATTATAGGCTTTTTTCACAAATATATTCCGATTCTTGCTAATTTTTTCTGACTCTATACGTTAAAGAATCCCTCCATGGAAAACTCTCAATTGATCACATGCTTTTCAATAAATACAATTTTTGTACAGGGGCCCGTGATTTTTCAGTCTGGGACCCCCGAGTTTTCTCTCGACGGCCCTGCATATATGTATGTACTTAAATAGTCACTCTAGCAACATGCGAAGGCATCGAAAAGTTCGCAATATATATTTCGATGCTTGCACTCGAATCTGGCAGCTAAGTTGTCGGAGCGCCAAAAATTGCACCGACAATCAGCAGCAAATCTCCCAAAAGCTTTGGCTGCATAACATTCGAAATAATTTCGTTGTATGTTTGTGTGAGATGTATAGGTAATATGTAAAATGTACATGCATACGTATTTGTAGACAAATGTGTTTCTGCGTCTTGGTCCGCGTAATCGTAATTCTTCAAGAGTGGTCTGTAGCAAAATCTTAGCCAGAGAAATACGTATTCACATGTGTTCATATGTAAATACATATGTATGTATGTATTTATTAAGTTGCACACACGTATCACTTTCATCTGTGCGCCTGCAGGTATGCCTTGCAATCTTTCTTATGCCTGGATTATACATATCATGCGGTCGAATTAAGCGATGTGTGCGCTTCTATACATATTTAGGTACTTAGTTTTAAATTAGGGTGTGCTTAACTATGACCTTCAGAATCAATTTAAAAAATATCGTGAAAGTGTTTCAGACTGTGCGACAGCCTAAACTGGTCCATACTTTTTAACATTTTCTGAAAGTATACCTATTCAGCAATAGATTTTCAGAAGTGATGTGTACTACGGCCTTCTAAAGTTTTTATGTCCCGGTCTAAGTATGTATGTACTTTTCAAAAAAAGAGGACCAATTCTTAAATTATGGTCTGAGCGAAATTAAAGGTTAAGATGTATACAAAAAAATGCATGGGAATTATTTTCGTAGGAATATTTTAACCCATCAGAATATATTAGCAAATCGGGGCTGGTTTGAATTGCAATAAAATTGTCGCACCGTGTTATTTAGAAAAAAATATATGATTAACCATAAACCAACCTTTTACAAATCAGCGGAAGCAGACGTACTGATAATTATATTTTTCTTGAGTAATTCAATTGCATATGTTTTCTCTGTTTGAAGTAACATTAAAAATGCATAGTTTCTAAATAATTTAAATAAAACTCCATCCCGAAAAAAAATTTGATTGGAAAGCAAATTTTTTTATATTTTTGTTAAACATCGTAATTTTACAATTTAAAAATTACCTTCATTTAAAAAAAATAAATGGTTGAATAATGATTAGGATGGCAGATGGATACATAGACTTGATTCATTTGGTAATTTTGTTGAACCAACTTGACTGTTTAATTGATGTTTTCCATGCCATCAATTTTAAGAAAAGAATTTTATAAAAATTTGTAAGGCATATCTGTCAGCTTTAACATGAAAATACATAGGTTGTAGCCATATCGAGCGCCATCGTGCAGAATTTCGTTGCGTTTAATTTGGAATAGGCACAATATTGTTATTACGATAACTAGTGCAAAATATTTTGATATTTCTCAGAGCTATAATTTCTTTCACATAAGAGCTCATGGAGTAAATTTGCAATGTCTAACCATTTTTAATGAAGCATGCTCTTAGATCAACATCAAGGCCATGGAAATGTTAATAAACCTTAAAGTACTTTTTTTGCTTTCAAAAAGGGACGCATCCTAATATTTAATTCTTCAAGCATATTCATATACAGCTCCGTACCAAATGCACACCTACATGTATTTTGGCAATATTTTTCATTTTGCAAGGATATCATTTGCCTTCGCGTTCTTTTCTTAAAAAGTTGCTTAAATATTCCACCCATAAGTTTATTTGTTTCCCCATTTTCCAACGACTTTATGCATTTGTAAAGCAGCTAAAGATGTGTTAAGCGCATATTAGCCATTCTTTATTTTCAAAGCTATTTTGGATAGCTTTAGGTAATTCTCAAAATCTTTATTCGCAAGACAAGTAGGTAACACATTTAAAAAAAATAATACTAAGTCAAGCAATCGGCGAAATTGCGAAGAGCGGTGGAAATAGAAGTAGGCTTTTTTTCATTTCCAGAAAGCTAATTGGCATAAGTTTTTGTAGTATTTGGAAAAAATTTTATCAAAAATGAAAAATTATCTCTGGTTTCCCATGTCGTATAAGCTTTGTTGAAAGCACTTGATGGCTGATCTCCTTGAGAGCATAGTCTTAGCAAGCTTGGGCTTACCCAAGTTATCAGAAAACAACGGGGCAGCCTTTTTTCACGTAACTTTGACTCTCCCTCTCCCTCCCCCTCTTTTGTTTTGAGCCTCTCGAATTAGCATATATGTACCTATGTATATTAGGGTGCCCATCGAAAATGTGTTTTTTTTTTAATTTCATGGCCCTACACCCTAATTTTATTCGTTTTGATGAGAAATATTATTGCCTATTTTTATAAATTTTTTAAAGGTCAGTTAGAGGTCACGACCTGTCAATTGAAGTCAGAAAATACGATTTTGTAGATTTGTGAGTTTTTCAATGACTATTTTTAGTTCAGTTTCAAAGATCGAATATAATCTAAGAAGAGGATATACATAGGTATAGGCTGATATATAATAATGTATTGTCGCACTTGGGTTATTGGGATTTTTTATAGCTTTTTATACAAACGCTCTTTAGCAAAGAAGTGGTTTTTCAAGAAATTTTAGGAAAATGGGGGTGGCACCGCCCACTTATATGATATATGCGTATCTCAAAAACTATTTGACCGATATCGACCAAATTTGGTATACACATTGTAATTTTTTCTATTATGCAGTTTTGTATCCCATTAAATTTTAGTATAACAAAGTGCAAGTTTTAAGCAATTGCAAAACTGGCGGAATTTTTTTTAGTTTTCTTTGAAAACGGTTTTACGCATCTTCTTCCATAAGAAAAAAATGCAAAAAGTCGTCAGCATAAAAAATATTAAAAATCAACGTAATTTTGCAGTAGCTTAAAACTTGCACTAAAAGTTAATGGGCTACAAAACTGCATACTCAATAAATTTCTAAAAAATTTTAAAAATTTGTACTCATTTTACTCAACTTCTGTGAAAAAAATCATAGCTCAAATTATTATAGAGTGCATCCCGTAACTATACTTAAATATTGCGCAATACTTTTTTTAAATTTTTTTGAGATGGCATATTTTCAAAAACTAATTTTTTGTATGTGAAAAATTTTTCAGGAAAAAAAAAATTTTTAATATTTCTTTTCATAGAGAATTTTAATGTGTTTATGTGTAACTCAAATTATTGTAGAGTGCACCCCGTAATACTATACTTAATTATTGCGCAATACTCAGAGCAATACTCAGAGCAACCATTGTGATTTTTTTAAATTTTTTTAAGATGACATATTTTCAAAAGTTTATTTTTTTATTTAAATTTGCATGTGAAAAATTTTTCAAGAAAAAAAATTGGACGAAAATTTTTGTAATACATTTTGATGTGTGATTTTTTTAAATTTATTCGAGAATTTTTTTTCATTTTCGAAATATTTGGAAAACAAATAAAACGATTTGTTTTTTTTTTGTGCTGTAAAGTTTTTAAAAATGTATTGATCAAGCTCAAATTTCATATTTATTCATTATTTATGTTCATCCATCAACCCTAAAAATTTGAAACATATCAAACAAATGAATGTGAACCCCGCTCATTTTGGTATGGAACGCCCCATGTATACTAGCTCCTCATATTCACACCAAATTCTATTGAAAACAGGTCAGTCAGCCAATTACAACAGATTGAGCGTATCTCCACGAAAATAAAAGCAAATGACGGTATAAGTGTTCAAAATTTATGCAGAATACAGAACAAAAGAGGCCAAAATGAAAAAGCTGCGAAAAGGTGGTGTAAATTTGACTCATGATGGATGCTATTAAGTGATGAATATTCATTTTCAGTAAACCAAAACCGAAATGAAAACAAGAAGAAAATAAAAGTAAAAGCAAACTTGTCAATTTCGAAACAGCCGCATAACAGAATTTAATTCAACAATATTAAGTTGAGGCGTACGTGTCCCTTTTCGGCTTTACTTGCATTTAAATTATTTGTTTTTGTTTATTTATTTTATTTTATTTTTGTGTTTTTTGTTTTTGGGTGATCTTGTTTTTTGGTGTTGGAAACCAATCAAAATGTAAATTTTATAAGTAAATTAATTTTATACAACGTTGAGCAGCAGTTAAAAGCGTGCGCACCCAGAACCGCAAATACCATAGCCACGCCACAAAAGCCGCGCATACCACCTCGGACCTCGGAGAACGAGCGCTCGAGCGGCTGCTGGTAGTGAAAAGTAGCACCAACATTTTGGTTTGGTGATTAAAACTTTTACATGACATTCAGCTTGTGTTGTATAATGTCTGCGTGCGTACGTATGTATGTGACTTAACTTTGAATCTTTGTGGCCTTTTATGTACATATACATATATATGCATTAGACTGTGTCAATTAAAACGAGTATTTTTTTTCTTTCGGTCTCATATGAAAATTTCGTTGTCGGTCACAGTAAAATAGTTGTGGCAAAATTTCAGTCACCCATCATCGCCACTTTTTTTGATAAACAATTAAATATAACAAATCAAACAACAACAAAAAACAAAAATTTTAGTATAGCACAAGTGCAAGTTTTAACTTGCTAGGACTTACCGCAGATTTTTGGTAATTTTTTATAATTATTTTTTTTTGCGGTTTCGTTCTTTACTAAATTACTTGTTTTTATATCAAAAAGTCGTCGAATAGATATGAAAGAAATTGGCAGACGCCGTGAAAAAATAAATTCTATAGCCAACGGTAAGTCCTGGCCATGTAAAACTTGCTCTTGTTATACTAAAATTGAATGAACTACCATTTGTTTTATTCGTCATATATAATCTAATGATTAAAAAAAGTACCGTGAATTTTTTGTTTTTGAAAAGTGAAGACAAAGGGCTGACATTTTGCAACAAAATTTTCAATGGGACCGAAAGAAAAAAATCAGTCGTGTTGCTTGACGCGGTCTAATGTGCATACATATACATATGTAGTGGGAAATAAACTCGCTCCGTTGCTGATGTACTTTTTTCGTACAAAATTCACACAGGAGTGTTCTGACAGCCAGAATGCAATTTACGGAAATGCAAAAACACCAAACACATACTTCTCGCCCTGAAACTATAAATATGTATAAATACTTACATACATGTGTATGTATGTTGCTGTG